>NC_084639.1:854246-1079246 GCF_033978795.1 Nerophis ophidion | reverse complement strand
CGTGGACCAGGGGAAGGATCTTTACAGTTGCCAGAGGGTTCCTGCCTGAGGGAACTGGTGGAAGCTACACCCTGGCGGTGTAAGTCCAGTGTCCGAAGACTTGAATCAGACTACTCCAAATCAAACAGTCTACTGGACTATAGACGCCCTTAATTAGTTCATTTCCTTTAGCTCTGTTGATCCTTGTTGGCTCAAAGGGTCACGTGAGGCCTGTTGGTACCGGTTTGTGTGTATTGGGATCATCATATGTACAGAAAATTGAACTTCAAACCGTGGAGACGTTGTGGAGATGTATGTCAAAAATGTTGCCTTGTCCCAAACGAGCCATTTAGAATTTGACACAATACTCATAGTTTGCCACCGTAGACCGATATCTTAGTATGAGTCCGCTATGTTTTCCTGTTGTTTGTTCCAGCTCAGATGCAACAACATCCTTGCACCTTCTTTCGCTTATTCGAGGTCGCGTCACAGGGGCTTAAGCCTAAGCAGAGGACCCCAGACTTCCCTCTCCTTAGCCACTTGTCCAGCTCCGTGAGGCGTTCCCAGGCCAGAATGGAGATAGTCCCTCCAACGTGTCCTGGGTCTTCCCTGTAGCCTCCTACCGGTCGAGCGTGCCCTAAAGACCTCCCCAAAGGATTTCAGGGGGGCATCCTGACCAGATGCCCGAACCACCTCATCTGGCTCTTCTCAATGTGGAGGAGCAGCGGCTTTACCCTGAGCTCCTCCCCAGGGACAGAACTTCTCACCCTATCTCTAAGGGAGATCTGCTTGTACCTGTGATCTTGTACTTTTGGACACAACCCAAATCTCATGACCATAGGTGAAAACAGGAACGTAGTTCAACCGGTAAACTGAGAGCTTTGCCTTCCGTCTCAGCTCCTTTTTCACCACGATAGACCAATACAAGGTCGCCAACACTGCAGAGGCCGCATCGATCCACATGTCCGCCTCCCGATCTCATAAACAACAAAACCTTCTGTGAGTTGGATAAAACTTTCAAAAAATAATTAAAATGACAGCTGCTGACACGTGTCTTTATCACGGAGCGCGAAGAACTGACAGAGTCAACGAAAGATGTTGAACGTCAAGGAGGAACGCGAGTCATTTGAGTGCACTTCTTTCATCTGGAGGATTTACAGTATATTTCAAAAGCCGTCTTAGATCGGGAGGCGGTTTACTCTATTTGCAAACCCGCCCTCTCTTCTGCTCCCTGCCTTCTGGCCCGAGGCCTGACTAAATTGCCGTGCACGCTACCCAGATCCCAACCAAAATTGCCGCCTAAGTGTTTCCACTCCACTAGCCCTATGATGGCTGTACAGTAGCACCGCACTCAGTGGACGGGGGCTCTTCTTGACGGAACTGTTTGAAGCGCATGGAAGCACTTTCCGTGCAACCAGGCTTGATCCCAAACAAGCCGTGGTAAATTAAGAGCGGCAGAGTCTCACTTGATCGTCACAAACAGAACCGCCTTTGTCCGCCAAGCCAGCGTTCCACCGCTCCAGTGAGAAAGCCTCATTGGCTTCCTGTCGGGGTCTCAGAGGTGTTGAAACCTTCCCCGAGCACATTCCGCCGTGAGACGGACACAAGGAATAACAGTTGAGCAAGGGAGGAAGAATCCAGGGATGTGCTTGGAGGGGGAGTCACCTCCGACACATTCTCTATTGCACTCGCGCCTCTCAGAGACTTTCTGAACTTCATCTTTCCTCTCATGCTTCAAAGTCACTTTTCACAAATCATCGACACCTCCTGAATAAGCAGGCAACAATAATAGTAGTAACTGTCTCATGATACAAGTGTTACATATCCATAATTATTTATCTTTTATGACCAACCGTCAATGAGGAGTTTGAGAAAAATTGACTATATGTAAAGATTTCGATTTTTAATGTAACCTTCCTCTGATTATAATCCCTCAGCTATCAAGGCAGAAAGGAAATGTCAACACAAGCATGGAAAACACTCAGACAATGTAAACTATGTATATATATATATATATATACGTATGTATATATATAAATGCACATATACATATACACACACATATACATATACATATCTATATACATATATATATATATATATATATATATATACATACATATGTAGGTGTGGGAAAAATCACAAGATCTCTACAGAAGTGTTTCATGAGGGGTTCCCTCAATCATCAGGAGATTTTAATGGAAGCATTCACATACAATGGTTTATATAGGGCACAGAGTGGGTGGGTACAGGCAGGTGTAGGGTGTGGTGATTGGTCACAGAGTGGGTGGGTACAGGCAGGTGTAGGGTGTGGTGATTGGTCACAGAGTGGGTGGGTACAGGCAGGTGTAGGGTGTGGTGATTGGGCACAGAGTGGGTGGGTACAGGCAGGTGTAGGGTGTGGTGATTGGTCACAGAGTGGGTGGGTACAGGCAGGCGTAGGAGTGTGGTGATTGGCTCATGTGGTACCTAGGAGGTGTTTCCGTCTGTGGCGGCATGTTGAAATGATTTCACTGCGCTTGTTGAGGGATGATAGATCTGGATGATATATAATAAATATAATATAATAAACAGTTTCTCTGTTTATTATATATCATCCAGATCTATCATCCCTCAACAAGCGCAGTGGAATCATTTCAACATGCCGCCACAGACGGAAACACCTCCTAGGTAACACATGAGCCAATCACCACACCCTACACCTGCCTGTACCCACCCACTCTGTGACCACCCACCCACTCTGTGACCAATCACCACACCCTACACCTGCCTGTACCCACCCACTCTGTGCCCAATCACCACACCCTACACCTGCCTGTACCCACCCACTCTGTGACCACCCACCCACTCTGTGACCAATCACCACACCCTACACCTGCCTGTACCCACCCACTCTGTGACCAATCACCACACCCTACACCTGCCTGTACCCACCCACTCTGTGACCAATCACCACACCCTACACCTGCCTGTACCCACCCACTCTGTGCCCTATATAAACCATTGTATGTGAATGCTTCCATTAAAATCTCCTGATGATTGAGGGAACCCCTCATGAAACACTTCTGTAGAGATGAAGTAGTCTTGGGATTTTTCCCACACCTACATATTGCGCTCTACCACGGTATCGAACACTATTCTCTGGATAATCCAATCAAGACATAAATATATATATATATATATATATATATATATATATATATATATATATATATATATATATATATAATTTGGAATGTGTTATGGTGGTTGTCTGTTTATTTCTAATCCCCACAAAGTTGAGTGAGCAGGGTGTGTTACATGCAACTTGCCTCATTTACAGGGTGTGTTACATGCAACTTGCATCATTTACAGGGTGTGTTAAATGCAACTTGCCTCATTTACAGGGTGTGTTACATGCAACTTGCATCATTTACAGGGTGTGTTACATGCAACTTGCCTCATTTACAGGGTGTGTTACATGCAACTTGCATCATTTACAGGGTGTGTTACATGCAACTTGCATCATTTACAGGGTGTGTTACATGCAACTTGCCTCATTTACAGGGTGTGTTACATGCAACTTGCCTCATTTACAGGGTGTGTTAAATGCAACTTGCCTCATTTACAGGGTGTGTTACATGCAACTTGCATCATTTACAGGGTGTGTTACATGCAACTTGCATCATTTACAGGGTGTGTTACATGCAACTTGCATCATTTACAGGGTGTGTTACATGCAACTTGCATCATTTACAGAGTGTGTTACATGCAACTTGCATCATTTACAGGGTGTGTTACATGCAACTTGCATCATTTACAGGGTGTGTTACATGCAACTTGCATCATTTACAGGGTGTGTTACATGCAACTTGCATCATTTACAGGGTGTGTTACATGCAACTTGCATCATTTACAGGGTGTGTTACATGCAACTTGCATCATTTACAGGGTGTGTTACATGCAACTTGCATCATTTACAGGGTGTGTTACATGCAACTTGCATCATTTACAGGGTGTGTTACATGCAACTTGCATCATTTACAGTAGGGCTGCACTATTTTGAGAAAAAAAAACAATTGCTACTTTTCTTCTCCACATTGCAATTGCGATTCGATTTGCGATTTTTATATTTTATACATACAAATATATGAACAAGTGAAGGAAGACATGTCACTTTTAGACTTGTCAATCATATTGTTGTCTCAAGGTGCCACACTAAGTGAAGCAATAATCGATAAAAACTATACAGTGTTTATAATGTAGTGCATTCACAGTATATAAATCATGCAAGTAACCATTTGAAAGGATATATCAATCAATGTTTACTTATATATATATATATATATATATGTATCCACTTTTATCTCTCATTGCTGTACAATTGTTTACTGTTGTGCTGTAATTGGAAGGTAAATGAATACACCAAAAAATGGCTCTGTAACTTCAATATTAAACATCTTTAAAGTGCATGTTCCCCAGTTAAAATAAGGAGGTCTTTTTGTCTATTGCCAACACGTAAATGCGGCATTCTCATTCGTTTGTCCGTGTTGATGGGCTCATATTGCCCATCCGTTTTGAAGCTGAAATATTACCACAAGCGGTAGAAAATGGCTGGATGGGACATTTGGCTTTGTGTTACCTTGCGGGACTTCTCACGAGCGAGTCGCTTCCACTTCCTGTGTGTGTAAAGCTTTGCCCACCGAGACGAAGACTGTGAGTGACTAATAAAAGAGGGCTCACTGCGTTTAGTTCATTCTACTTTTAAACCAACGCGCCGAGGTGCCATTCTGTCCAAGTGACTTTTCCTCTTCTATCTACAATTTCTTCAGATTTACCTCCTCTTCTCCCTCCATGCAGAGTCATTTGCCAGACAAGCAAACTTGATAGTTGATCCTGTCACCTGATTGGCTCTTAGCGTGTCACTCCCATGTTTGCTTTATTCAAGTTGACATTTGAAAGTTGCTATTTCAATTACAAAGTTAACATATAGGAGAAATACAAGTTCATTGCATTATTATTATTATTATTATTGTCATCACATCAGTGGTTCATTTGGTCTTAGAAAAGTACCATCGTCGAGCACAATGTGTTACAATTTTCGCATTTATTTGGATTTATTGATGTTATTATTTTGTGGATTATGCTTGTGTGGCTTTCATATGCACATTCAATTTCTACTTGAGGCACGTGAAAGACAGTGTTGTTATCCACCATAATGTTTCAATGTGTCTTTAAATAAAACTTGGTCAAAAAGACTTCAGTATAAGTACTTTTTGAAATATAATAATGGTAACCGTGATCATTTTGGTGACAATAACCGAAATGTTCCTACCGTGACAGTCCTACTTTCTTTCGACGCAACACGACCTCGGATAAGGGGAAGATGGATTTTTTTGTTGATATCAATGACATGTCCATCGCCATGTATATTGATATCATCCCATTAGGAGTCAGTGGACTTTCAGGGGCCACTTGGCCTCAGAGCCTTTGTATGTGTCCTATTTCACACACGTGAATGAAGGCCACGCTTCATTCTCTTTGTGTACGTCTTGTATGTGCGGCCGGGAGCCAGAAGAAAGAAAGCCACCATTGCAGTCAACTGGAAGTGGAAGACTGAATCCAGACAAAACAAAAAAGCGTGCAGCAAAGGAGGACAGCCGCAGCTATTGTGAGTCTCCCGGTGCACAAAGTCAATCGGATGAAATGAGGAGAAAGTCACATGCTTTCACAAGAGACTGGCTTAAAGAAGGAGAACGTTTGCTTCCTGCAATTTGAAGCAGAGCGAGAAGATGGACAAGACAGAAAAGGAAAAGTGACGGCAGGAAGAGGGAGGACGATATAATGGCCGTCCCTCACCTTTTTTCAACACGAAAACGCTTGCAAAACCACAACACAAAAACCTGCGCCAGGGTCTACGCCTCCCGACTGTAGTCCTGAATCCACAACTTGCATTATTTCAGACATTTCCTGAAAATTGAAGCAATATCCGTCCCTAACTTTTTCAGCTATTTCTAGGGGAATTAAGTGGGTCTGGTCAGTCATTCACTGTCTTTGTCCCTGCGGGTGGAGGTAGGGCCGCGAGCACGCACGCACGCACGTACAAACACACGCACACACATGCACGCACATGCACCCACACACACGCACGCACACACACGCACGCACGCACGCACGCACGCACGCACGCACGCGCGCGCGCGCAAGTTGAGCTCCTAGCATAAGCGTGAGGTAACCTCATAGAAATGATACATACTAGCCCTAAAATGTAATCGATTGTTCTTTATCCTATTTTGGACATTTCCTGAAAGCTGCTCGTAAATGTTTAGGATATTTATAGCGGAATTAGGGATAGGCGATATATATAAACAGGAGAATCTTTGGGCATCACATGATTCGATTCAATTCAATTCTTGTGTGTAAGAATTGATTTCCCATTCAAAATCAATACTTTTTTTAATAACATTGGGTGCCCGTTCTATAATTACTTCATTCCTCCATAAAAAAAACACCTCTGATAAAAGTATTTATTACTGAAAAGAAAACTGGTTTTGTTAAATCAAATTCTACCCAAACATTTAATAAAGTGGCTGGACACGGACATGGTTTTTGGATTTTTTTTTAAATCGATTATGAATCGGTACAAATAATCGCAATTCATTCGAAAATCCATTTTTTGACAGGCCTAATAAACACTCTTTGGCCATAACCCAACACAATATATTATTTGTTATGTAAATGATAATACAACCATTTTCAATATGGTTCTCAAAATGATCCTTAATCTCCAGTAATTCCAGACTATAAACCGCTACTTTTTCCTACGCTTTGTACTCTGCGGCTCATGACACGGTGCAACTTATTTTTCTGTGCAGACGGCTATAATACAAATAGTTTTATTTTATTAAAATAAAGGCCAGACTTACAAAACGGTTTGCTATTGTTTGTGTGCCATCTTTTAGACAAGTTCACTCACTGAAGGTGCTGCAGTGCTCTTTTTTTTTTTTTTGAGCTTTCAACTGGGAGTAGAAGTGCCGTTCTGTCTTCTAGTGGTCCATAGCATTTTTACCCGTATGGAATCTTGATCTTTCACTTCAAGCAACATTTGTAAGTTTTACAATATAACTAAAACAACTCTTACTTGCTAAACCGTCCCATGTGTGATGTCTGTAGGAGTATATATATATATATATATATATATATATATATATATATATATATATATATATATTGTATAGTCTAGCCTTTAAATAGACTCCCTTTTTAGACCAGTTGATCTGCCGTTTCTTTTCTTTTTCTTCTATGTCCCACTCTCCCTTGTGGAGGGGGTCCGGTCCGATCCGGTGGCCATGTACTGCTTGCCTGTGTATCGGCTGGGGACATCTCTGCGCTGCTGATCCGCCTCCGCTTGGGATGGTTTCCTGCTGGCTCCGCTGTGAACAGGACTCTCGCTGCTGTGTTGGATCCGCTTTGGACTGGACTCTCGCGACTGTGTTGGATCCATTGTGGATTAAACTTTCACAGTATCATGTTAGACCCGCCCGACATTCATTGCTTTCCTCCTCTCCAAGGTTCTCATAGTCATCATTGTCACCGACGTCCCACTGGGTGTGAGTTTTCCTTGCCCTTATGTGGGCCTACCGAGGATGTCCTAGCGGTTTGTGCAGCCCTTTGAGACACTAGTGATTTAGGGCTATATAAGTAAACATTGATTGATATATATATATATATATATATATATATATATATATATATATATATATATATATATATATATATGTATATATATATATGATGTGTGTATGAGTGAATGGTGTTTTGAATAGTTTCTTTCATTGTATCTTGTGGCAGGCGAGCCAGCATGCAGACAAATAGAGTATAAGGAAGTTCACTTTGACACAAACAATGACATCTTACATTTTCATTTTAGTCACCGTTTTATGCAACAGGTAGCTTTTTTCAGGAAAGCTTGAAAATTGGACAAAACACCGGATTGGGCCCAAATTTTAATCACTTGTTCTTTATTCCATTTCTAACACCACCTGAATGTTTCATAACTTTTGGAGAGAATCTACTGGCTGACTAGCTAACTAACCCATGGTCAGGATGACATAACTCACGTGGCAGACGGTCAATGTTGCGGCAGAGAGTGAGTCAATATGCAAATTAGAGAAGGACAATCTAATCTGCAACATCAAGAGCATCTGCGCTGTCAGGAGCTTGGGAGTGTGGGAGAAGGCCGCCATGCACGCTGTGATCCAGCATGAGGGTCGGGGGTTGCACCTTGGCAGTGTTGGGGAGATATTAGAGCAGCGGCTTGCGTGGCACTAGCTTTTACAATCAGTGGCCGGACGCCAAGTCGCTGCGTCTCACAAGCAGACCCACGTCAACAGGGATCTGATCCACACGCCTGCAAGCAGACCCACGTCAACAGGGATCTGATCCACACGCCTGCAAGCAGACCCACGTCAACAGGGATCTGATCCACACGCCTGCAAGCAGACCCACGTCAACAGGGATCTGATCCACACGCCTGCAAACAACTCTCACAGCTTGACTGGCATCTGGCCCTTGGCTGGCCCACTGTGTGCCGCGCTACAACTTCATTGTCTCCAACACGCCAGTCAAACAAAACACAAGTCATGGTCATGGACCCGCTAGCTGCTTGTATCGCACATGATATCACACACAAATCAACACACTCTAGGGCTGCTTGTATCGCACATGATATCACACACGACTAAACACTCTCCAGGACTGCTTGTATCGCACGTAATATCACACACGACTAAACACTCTACAGGACTGCTTGTATCGCACGTAATATCACACACGACTAAACACTCTCCAGGACTGCTTGTATCGCAAATGAAATCCCACACAAATAAATACGCTCCAGGGCTGCTTGTATCACACATGATATCACACACAAATAAACACGCTGCAAGACTGCTAGCATCGCACGTAATATCACACCCGACTAAACATGCTCCAGGACTGCTTGTATCGCACGTCATATCCTACTCAAGCAAACATACTGCAGGACTGCTTGTATCGCAAATGATATCCCGCACAAATAAACACGCTCCAGGGCTGCTTGTATCGCGCATGATATCACCTACAAATAAACACTCTACAGGACTGCTTGTATCGCACGTAATATCACACACGACTAAACACTCTCCAGGACTGCTTGTATCGCACATGATATCATACTCAAGTAAACAGGCTGCAGGACTGCTTGTATCGCAAATGAAATCCCACACAAATAAATACGCTCCAGGGCTGCTTGTATTGCACATGATATCGCAAACGAGTAAACACACTGTAGGTTTGCTTGTATCGCACATGATATCACAAACAAACAAACATGCTGCAAGACTGCTAGTTTGGCACGTAATATCACACACGACTAAACACGCTCCAGGACTGCATGTATCGCAGGTCATATCATGCTCAAATAAACAGGCTGCAGGTCTGCTTGTATCGCGCATGATATCACCTACAAATAAACATGCTGCAATACTGCCTAAATCGCACGTAATATCACACACGACTAAACACGCTCCAGGACTGCTTGTATCGCACGTAATATCACACACGACTAAACACTCTCCAGGACTGCTTGTATCGCAAATGAAATCCCACACAAATAAATACTTTCCAGGGCTGCTTGTATGGCACATGATATCACAAACGAGTAAACACACTGCAGGACTGCTTGTATGGCACATGATATCACAAACGAGTAAACACGCTGCAGGACTGCTCGTGTCGCACATATCACAAACGAGTAAACAGGCTGCAGGTTTGCTTGTATCGCACATGATATCACAAACGAGTAAACAGGCTGCAGGTCTGCTTGTATCGTGCATGATATCACAAACAAGCAAACATGCTGCAAGACTGCTAGCATCGCACGTTGTATCACGCACGAGTAAACGCTCAAGCAGGCAGCTGCAGGACTGCTCGTATCGCGCGTGATATCACACGCAACACGCTACAGGTCTGCTTGTATCACACGTGATATCACACCCAAGCAAAAGATTGCAGGACTGCTTGTATCGCACATGATATCAGACGTTGCAGGGCTGCTGGTATGGGACTTGCCCTACAGCCCCACACGGGTGTAGTGGCGTATCATCAGATGGCGAGCAACAGCCCTATGGACTTGCACACCCTGTGAAAAGTGTGGCTCATCATCAAGAAGTAGTTACAGCAGCCTGGTGGCGGGAGGACAACCTACCGGTGAAAAGTTTGGTAATGGCTTTGTTTTGTCTCCGTGCAGAGCAGACCAGCAGGAGCCACGGAGGCAGGAACTGCTGATGAGCGGCGAGGAGCTCGGCGATGGTCCGGGGGGAGCCCGGCGGCGACCTCTGCTCCGCCTCGCCCAGCTGACCACCTTGGTCCACAGAGTCCACCAGGAGGAAGAGAGGCTGCGGCGGCGTCTTGGCGCTCAGGAGAGGCAAGAGCACACATCTAGGAGAGGGTGGGAGATCAGACTATTAGCACACTCAATGATGACCCGTTACCATAGCAACACCTGACCTTCAATATGCATCCATGAAGGAGCATCCATTTTCCCGTGCGTCTCATGTCCAAATATCCATTACCCTACTATAGGCCCCTATTTTTTGCCTACGATTTGGACCATGCGGCTTCAAAAACAACGATACGGCTAATTTATATTTCTACACCGACAACCATAATGCAAAAAGTAAAAAAACAAACAAGCAAAGACACCGAATAGGTGTGTTATTATTTGTTCTATAGAGTTTAGCTGCAGTGCCCTTCCGTTTAAACTGAGCTTTCAACCGGAAGTAGAAGTGCTGTTCCGTCTTCTATCCGTCCAAAGCATTTCTACTCGTAAAGATTCTTCATTCATCACTCCAAGCCTCGTTTGTAAGTTTTACAATATCACTAAAACAATTTTTACTTACTAAACCGTCCCATGTGTGATGTCTACAAGGCTTCTCGCCGTCCATAACGTTTCTGCTTGTATGGACTCTTCATTCATCTCTCCAACCAAGGTTTGCAAGTTTTACAATATAACTAATACCATCCTTACTTACTAAACTGTCCATGGAGGATGTCTGTCGGAGTGTTTTCACATATTTACACGTGCTATCGTAATCTAATGATGCTAGCGTCATTAGCATTAGCTAATATGCTAACGCGTTTACAGGTGTTAGTAATATTCATTTACAATGGCATTCTTTTTGTAATGTTTCAGTTTCATAAATTCACCAAAACGTCACAGATGCCTGTCAGTCTCTCAGTTTTCCACAATTTTAATTTAAAAGGGTGAGACTAAAAGTTGGGAGTTTTACCGCAGTTGTCCATTTTACTAGATGTGGGGGAAAATAATGGATTTCTTAATGCATGGCGATGTGGACATGGATTAGTAGAAGTCAATAATGGATGTATTTATTGTAAATCTGTCTGAGAGATCCTTTCTTTTAGGACTCTTGTGTTCCAGTTTTGCACCTTTCTTACCATTGCACTTGAAGTAGACTTCAGGAAGATTAGCAAGCCATTGAAGAGCCAATCATGTGTTTGTGGTGCAAGCAGGTGAGTCAGGAATGAGTGGAGTGCTGCAAAGTCTGACATTCACAGCTTTTACCAGGCAAGGAAATGACATCAACCAATTATGGAGGTTGATTTATTTGACAACTTAGCAGGCAGTTATGTCTTCCCAATAAGGAGCCTTTTACACACCTTGTTAATAATGAAATATGATACATTTAGAATTTACTACACAATAATATTCATAGTACACAATATAATAAAGGGGCATAAATGATTGATTTGATGGAATGGTAACCTAGAAGAAGCAGTGTGGACAGTTCATTTACAAACAGCCCGACTTGGGTCTTCCAACGCTCCAGGACGTGTCGGCTGTCAGCTGCGGCCTTTATGTGACACCTGAATGCTAAGTGACCTGCAGCCAGTCCACACAGGTGGTCAGAGCACAATGTCACTCCTTACATTTATGTGACACCTGAATGCTAAGTGACCTGCAGCCAGTCCACACAGGACAATGTCACTCCTTACATTACGTGCAGCTCGGCAGACGGCCATTAAGTCATCCCAGGACTTCTGCTTGGTGACATTTTAATCATGGGCGCACGTTAATTAAGCTTTGCATTTAATGAGGTCGAGCAAATCAATAAATCGATACGGAAACCTTGGCGAAGGCGTGCTCCGGGCGAGCTGAGGCTTTCCTTTACGCAGATACCGTCGGTCACCTTGCAAGGCGACACGTGCTCTCAGACTTTCTTTTTAACGGTGCATTCAAACATGGGCTGGACCCGAGCTCGACCTCCTTAAACCAAATTATTGCCCGTCATTTCTCAAGACCAGATTAACCACTTATGTAGTAATTAATAAGTCATAATCATATGCAACAAACGTGTATTTCTTGTAGATTGTATTGTCATTGAAATGTAACGAGGATGTGGTAGTCGTAATGGTTTGGACAGTCCTTTGAGACATTTGTGATTTAGGGCTATATAAATAAACATTGATTGATTGATACCAGGTTAAATAAAACAAACAAATATTAAAAATAAAATATTCTGTCTTTGAGCCAAATTTTGTACTGGAATGAAAGTCACAACCAAAGGCAATACAATAGCTTCAGCACGTACACAATGTTGACATCTATAGTTATATTTTGATAAACAATCATAAATGCATCTTTCAGCACGTACACAATGTTGACATCTATAGTTATATTTTGATAAACAATCATAAATGCATCTTTCCGCACGTACACAATGTTGACATCTATAGTTATATTTTGATAAACAATCATAAATGCATCTTTCAGCACGTACACAATGTTGACATCTATAGTTATATTTTGATAAACAATCATAAATGCATCTTTCAGCACGTACACAATGTTGACATCTATAGTTATATTTTGATAAACAATCATAAATGCATCTTTCCGCACGTACACAATGTTGACATCTATAGTTATATTTTGATAAACAATCATAAATGCATCTTTCAGCACGTACACAATGTTGACATCTATAGTTATATTTTGATAAACAATCATAAATGCATCTTTCAGCACGTACACAATGTTGACATCTATACTTATATTTTGATAAACAATCATAAATGCATCTTTCCGCACGTACACAATGTTGACATCTATAGTTATATTTTGATAAACAATCATAAATGCATCTTTCAGCACGTACACAATGTTGACATCTATACTTATATTTTGATAAACAATCATAAATGCATCTTTCCGCACGTACACAATGTTGACATCTATAGTTATATTTTGATAAACAATCATAAATGCATCTTTCAGCACGTACACAATGTTGACATCTATACTTATATTTTGATAAACAATCATAAATGCATCTTTCCGCACGTACACAATGTTGACATCTATAGTTATATTTTGATAAACAATCATAAATGCATCTTTCAGCACGTACACAATGTTGACATCTATAGTTATATTTTGATAAACAATCATAAATGCATCTTTCAGCACGTACACAATGTTGACATCTATAGTTATATTTTGATAAACAATCATAAATGCATCTTTCCGCACGTACACAATGTTGACATCTATAGTTATATTTTGATAAACAATCATAAATGCATCTTTCAGCACGTACACAATGTTGACATCTATAGTTATATTTTGATAAACAATCATAAATGCATCTTTCAGCACGTACACAATGTTGACATCTATAGTTATATTTTGATAAACAATCATAAATGCATCTTTCAGCACGTACACAATGTTGACATCTATAGTTATATTTTGATAAACAATCATAAATGCATCTTTCAGCACGTACACAATGTTGACATCTATAGTTATATTTTGATAAACAATCATAAATGCATCTTTCCGCACGTACACAATGTTGACATCTATAGTTATATTTTGATAAACAATCATAAATGCATCTTTCAGCACGTACACAATGTTGACATCTATAGTTATATTTTGATAAACAATCATAAATGCATCTTTCAGCACGTACACAATGTTGACATCTATAGTTATATTTTGATAAACAATCATAAATGCATCTTTCAGCACGTACACAATGTTGACATCTATAGTTATATTTTGATAAACAATCATAAATGCATCTTTCAGCACGTACACAATGTTGACATCTATAGTTATATTTTGATAAACAATCATAAATGCATCTTTCAGCACGTACACAATGTTGACATCTATAGTTATATTTTGATAAACAATCATAAATGCATCTTTCCGCACGTACACAATGTTGACATCTATAGTTATATTTTGATAAACAATCATAAATGCATCTTTCCGCATGTACACAATGTTGACATCTATAGTTATATTTTGATAAACAATCATAAATGCATCTTTCCGCACGTACACAATGTTGACATCTATAGTTATATTTTGATAAACAATCATAAATGCATCTTTCAGCACGTACACAATGTTGACATCTATAGTTATATTTTGATAAACAATCATAAATGCATCTTTCAGCACGTACACAATGTTGACATCTATAGTTATATTTTGATAAACAATCATAAATGCATCTTTCAGCACGTACACAATGTTGACATCTATAGTTATATTTTGATAAACAATCATAAATGCATCTTTCCGCACGTACACAATGTTGACATCTATAGTTATATTTTGATAAACAATCATAAATGCATCTTTCAGCACGTACACAATGTTGACATCTATAGTTATATTTGGATAAACAATCATAAATGCATCTTTCAGCACGTACACAATGTTGACATCTATAGTTATATTTTGATAAACAATCATAAATGCATCTTTCAGCACGTACACAATGTTGACATCTATAGTTATATTTTGATAAACAATCATAAATGCATCTTTCAGCACGTACACAATGTTGACATCTATAGTTATATTTTGATAAACAATCATAAATGCATCTTTCCGCACGTACACAATGTTGACATCTATAGTTATATTTTGATAAACAATCATAAATGCATCTTTCAGCACGTACACAATGTTGACATCTATAGTTATATTTTGATAAACAATCATAAATGCATCTTTCAGCACGTACACAATGTTGACATCTATAGTTATATTTTGATAAACAATCATAAATGCATCTTTCAGCACGTACACAATGTTGACATCTATAGTTATATTTTGATAAACAATCATAAATGCATCTTTCAGCACGTACACAATGTTGACATCTATAGTTATATTTTGATAAACAATCATAAATGCATCTTTCAGCACGTACACAATGTTGACATCTATAGTTATATTTTGATAAACAATCATAAATGCATCTTTCCGCACGTACACAATGTTGACATCTATAGTTATATTTTGATAAACAATCATAAATGCATCTTTCCGCACGTACACAATGTTGACATCTATAGTTATATTTTGATAAACAATCATAAATGCATCTTTCAGCACGTACACAATGTTGACATCTATAGTTATATTTTGATAAACAATCATAAATGCATCTTTCAGCACGTACACAATGTTGACATCTATAGTTATATTTTGATAAACAATCATAAATGCATCTTTCCGCACGTACACAATGTTGACATCTATAGTTATATTTTGATAAACAATCATAAATGCATCTTTCCGCACGTACACAATGTTGACATCTATGGTTATATTTTGATAAACAATCATAAATGCATCTTTCCGCACGTACACAATGTTGACATCTATGGTTATATTTTGATAAACAATCATAAATGCATCTTTCAGCACGTACACAATGTTGACATCTATAGTTATATTTTGATAAACAATCATAAATGCATCTTTCCGCACGTACACAATGTTGACATCTATAGTTATATTTTGATAAACAATCATAAATGCATCTTTCAGCACGTACACAATGTTGACATCTATAGTTATATTTTGATAAACAATCATAAATGCATCTTTCCGCACGTACACAATGTTGACATCTATAGTTATATTTTGATAAACAATCATAAATGCATCTTTCCGCATGTACACAATGTTGACATATATAGTTATATTTTGATAAACAATCATAAATGCATCTTTCAGCACGTACACAATGTTGACATCTATAGTTATATTTTGATAAACAATCATAAATGCATCTTTCAGCACGTACACAATGTTGACATCTATACTTATATTTTGATAAACAATCATAAATGCATCTTTCAGCACGTACACAATGTTGACATCTATAGTTATATTTTGATAAACAATCATTAAATCTTTCAGCACGTACACAATGTTGACATCTATAGTTATATTTTGATAAACAATCATAAATGCATCTTTCCGCACGTACACAATGTTGACATCTATAGTTATATTTTGATAAACAATCATAAATGCATCTTTCAGCACGTACACAATGTTGACATCTATAGTTATATTTTGATAAACAATCATAAATGCATCTTTCCGCACGTACACAATGTTGACATCTATAGTTATATTTTGATAAACAATCATAAATGCATCTTTCCGCATGTACACAATGTTGACATATATAGTTATATTTTGATAAACAATCATAAATGCATCTTTCAGCACGTACACAATGTTGACATCTATAGTTATATTTTGATAAACAATCATAAATGCATCTTTCAGCACGTACACAATGTTGACATCTATAGTTATATTTTGATAAACAATCATAAATGCATCTTTCAGCACGTACACAATGTTGACATCTATAGTTATATTTTGATAAACAATCATAAATGCATCTTTCAGCACGTACACAATGTTGACATCTATAGTTATATTTTGATAAACAATCATAAATGCATCTTTCAGCACGTACACAATGTTGACATCTATAGTTATATTTTGATAAACAATCATAAATGCATCTTTCAGCACGTACACAATGTTGACATCTATAGTTATATTTTGATAAACAATCATAAATGCATCTTTCCGCACGTACACAATGTTGACATCTATAGTTATATTTTGATAAACAATCATAAATGCATCTTTCCGCACGTACACAATGTTGACATCTATAGTTATATTTTGATAAACAATCATAAATGCATCTTTCAGCACGTACACAATGTTGACATGTATGGTTCTATTTTGATAAAGATGGGAAAAACACGCTCCTTGCATCAAACTTGGCTTATTTAAATGCAAAGTGTAATCCTGAAATGCAACCTTACCTGCTGCATATTTGTCTGTGAGAGTGTTGATATTAACTTTCCTGACTCCAGCCCACATTTAGAAGTTGTAGAGCGCCATACTTTTCTAAGTTGTCGTGTGTTTAGTCGTCTCCAATGATGCCTGAGCATGTCTGGGAAGTCCAGCGACAGACAATCCATGATCTCACTGGACAAATCTTTGTTGGAGAAAAAACTAGGGATCTATTCCATTGCATCGTTGGATTTTTTGGGCTGGCAGGAATATTTAAGGCTGTTTTGTAAGTTGCTTGCTGTACAACAGCCATCTTGGCTTGCTTGACCAACGCTGGTTTTCATTTTTGGGAAGAAGTCCCGTGACGGAATACAAACAATTGACAGAGAAGTGCAGAACTTGGGAGCTCCATGCCATTCCATTTCAGAGCCGGTATGACAGTTGTCCTTGCTAGCTCGCTAAGATGATTTGCTCCTGTCCAAAGTTCCTATCTTTAGGAGCTTGAAGAGTACTTATGAAGTCATGTAGACACGGTCCTTACAAGACTGGGACAAAGCTCTCAGCGCCCAAATCTCTTAACGCTCTAAGACCATTTTCCCCGCTTGATTGTGACAGCACTCGGCCTCTGGCGCCTAATCTCTCCTGATGGCGGAGAACCTGCGCTGCCATCCGGGAGCCTGGCCAAGAAGAATGTGCGTCCGCGGGGATGACGGGGCGTGAATGGGCCCAGCCTCGGTGGCCCACTGAGACAATCAAATCCACCGTGACAGCAAGCGGGCCCGACAAAGAGGCCATTGTCCGCCCGCAATTCAGCTACTTTGAGGCCGTCAAAGAGTGGAAAGACCAGCGCTGCGGACAAAAAAGGCAACTCTGCGGGGGATCGCCACAAAAGCCACTTTGCCGGCCGACACCCAGCATGTCCGACGGCACGGTTCAGCCTGGAGTCCTCCGCGTACATCCGAGTTGATGCCGACTGATACAAGACCTTTAATCCACTCGCCATCTGCCGGCTTGCTTCTTGGCACGTCGTCAGCTCATCTGGTTTTGCACACTTGGCCTGAGAGATCCAACATCTCAGGTCTCTTAGTCGCTTTGTTGTGCCGGAGTAAGTCACTCAAAAGAAATACAACTGACAGAATTGAACCATTGCAGTTTCTCAGCTGGCAACGCTACCTAGTTGTAGTACACTTTCCCACCACTTGTGGCAGTAATGACAATATCAAACAAAACAGAAGAAGTCTGGACCCAAAATGGCCTAAATCGGACTTTTTAAGAAATGTGATTTTTAGCAGACTCCAGTGTGAACCCACACAGGCCCCAATGTGGCCTTCGATCAAGTGCAAACTAAGTGGAAGTCGCTGCTACTACTACAAAATAAGATCAAAGTGGCCACACAATAAAAGGAGTGTTTTTAACGTGGAAGTAAATGAAAGTAATAATGGATGTACTCAGTGTAATCTGTTTGGGAGGCTTGTAATCTTTAATGGATGTTAAGTAGAAAAGACTGGAACATCAGCGCGGATCTACGTTAGCTTTACTTTTCAACTCACATGTGAGCAAATGCGCCATTTCCCGTCATTCAACCATTGCTACTTCTTCAGAATCAAAATATGTGTACATTTATATATTACATTTAGGCTATTATTTGTGCACTAGTGTCTGTTTATTTACATAATTGTTTCCAAACAGTATCTGGAAGATGGCAGTAAAAGGGCTGATCAAACAAAACGTCGGTCATGGGCCCACTAGCTGCGCAAGCTAGCTCTCCAATTAGCTAAACAGACTCAATAACTCCACGCTGACCTTTTGGCTAATTTACTGAGGAATTTGTGAAAGTGAAACAAAACAAAAAGAATGCCATTGTAAGTAGATAGTATAAACACAGACACTCGTAAACGTGTTAGCATGTTGACCAATGCTAACGACACTCACTTGATCACATTGTGATAGCACGTACAAATATGCATGAAAACCATTAACATTTGAAGCAATACGCTACCAATTCTTGGTACCTGGGAATCAACGCTACCTATTTCGTTACTTTTTGTCTATGTTAATATTGTTTATGATATTAAAAACTATTTGTTATTGCAACATTTGAAAATGAGCTTATTAAGATAACTGCTGCCCAGTTGTATCTTCTTTTGTTATCATTTGCAGACACGACATAAAGGTGTAATTACAGTTACAAGATGTTGGATGGCAGTAACATTTAGTTTAAAATGTGTTTTTTGGGATCTTTGGATCACCAAAGTGATGATAATGTTTGATTGTAGCGTGCATTGTCGTATTAGTTTTCATTAACAAATTTGAAAGTGTTGAAATCGCCATGTAAAATCACTAATGCTAATAAGTAGCATGTCAACAGCAAAGCCAATGTCAGTTAGCATTTTTGGAAAAGTCTTAACTTAACGATTTTAGAGTCAATTTCTTTGTGGGCATTGAACGTAGTTTTGTATCCGCCTCAATAAAACTACTAAACCGCTTTCAAAGCAGTTTTAACTGGGTTTAACCAAGGATCCCAGTCAGTTCACTGCTGGTTCCCGAGTCATGCTAGCTGCCAAGATGTCTGAGGTGCTAATACTCTGGCTAACATTTCCAAATGTAAAAGTGGTGATCTCCAGGCTGAAGTCTCATGACGTTGGTATGGCTAACATTTCCAAATGTAGAAGTGGTGATCTCCAGGCTGAAGTCTCATGACGTTGGTATGGCTAACATTTCCAAATGTAAAAGTGGTGATCTCCAGGCTGAAGTCTCATGACGTTGGTATGGCTAACATTTCCAAATGTAAAAGTGGTGATCTCCAGGCTGAAGTCTCATGACGTTGGTATGGCTAACATTTCCAAATGTAGAAGTGGTGATCTCCAGGCTGAAGTCTCATGACGTTGGTATGGCTAACATTTCCAAATGTAAAAGTGGTGATCTCCAGGCTGAAGTCTCATGACGTTGGTATGGCTAACATTTCCAAATGTAAAAGTGGTGATCTCCAGGCTGAAGTCTCATGACGTTGGTATGGCTAACATTTCCAAATGTAAAAGTGGTGATCTCCAGGCTGAAGTCTCATGACGTTGGTATGGCTAACATTTCCAAATGTAAAAGTGGTGATCTCCAGGCTGAAGTCTCATGACGTTGGTATGGCTAACATTTCCAAATGTAAAAGTGGTGATCTCCAGGCTGAAGTCCCAAGACGTTGGTATGGCTAACATTTCCAAATGTAGAAGTGGTGATCTCCAGGCTGAAGTCTCATGACGTTGGTATGGCTAACATTTCCAAATGTAAAAGTGGTGATCTCCAGGCTGAAGTCTCATGACGTTGGTATGGCTAACATTTCCAAATGTAGAAGTGGTGATCTCCAGGCTGAAGTCTCATGACGTTGGTATGGCTAACATTTCCAAATGTAGAAGTGGTGATCTCCAGGCTGAAGTCCCAAGACGTTGGTATGGCTAACATTTCCAAATGTAGAAGTGGTGATCTCCAGGCTGAAGTCTCATGACGTTGGTATGGCTAACATTTCCAAATGTAAAAGTGGTGATCTCCAGGCTGAAGTCTCATGACGTTGGTATGGCTAACATTTCCAAATGTAGAAGTGGTGATCTCCAGGCTGAAGTCTCATGACGTTGGTATGGCAGATGCTGGGTCATGGGAGCGCTCACAGGAACACTGACCACATTGTTGTTTCTTTGAGGCTTTTATTTTTAGTAGAGACAACAAGAGCCACGCGTCTGTCTCAAATGAGCTTTTCACTCACTCTTCCCATAGAAAACCTTTGCTAAAAGTAAAGTATGGTAAATTCCGGACTATAAGTCGCAACTTTTTTCCTCCACATTGAAACTTGCGGCTTGTAAAACGGTGCGGCTAATTTACGGATTTTTCTTCGCTGAATGCCATAATACAAATAGTTTTAAAAAACACACTAATTGGGTGTGTTATTATTGTTTGTGCTACGGCGCCACTGTTAGCTCACGGCAGATGCTGCAGTGTCCTTCCAATTACAGCTTTTAATGCTTTAGCTGTCCATAGCGTTTCTACTGGTATGGATTCTTCATTCATCATTCCAAGCAACGTTTGTAAGTTTCCAAGGTTTCTCATAGTCGTTCACACTGTCATCCCACTGGGTTGTGAGTTTTTCCTTGCCCTTATGTGGGTTCTGAACCGAGGATAACGTTGTGGCTTGTGCAGCCCTTTGAGACACGTGTGATTTAGGGCTATATAAATAAACATTGATTGATTGATTGATTGATTGAAAGATTGATTGAGTCTGTTTAGCTGATTGGAGAGCTAGCTTGAGCAGCTAGTGGCTCCATGACCATGACTGATGTTTTGTTTGGTCAGCCGCTTGGGAACAATTAAGGTGAAGTAAATATGGATGAGGGACTTATGTTCCGGTATGTAGAAAAAAATCTGTTAGTGTGCAGCTTATATCCAGTGTGGTTGTCACACCAGTATCTGCCCTAGGATGGAGTCTACATTATATCCAGTGTGGATGTGACAGCAGTATCTGCCCTAGGATGGAGTCTACATTATGTCCAGTGTGGTTGTCACACCAGTATCTGCCCTAAGATGAAGTCTACATTATATCCAGTGTGGTTGTCACACCAGTATCTGCCCTAGGATGAAGTCTACATTATATCCAGTGTGGATGTGACAGCAGTATCTGCCCTAAGATGAAGTCTACATTATGTCCAGTGTGGTTGCCACACCACTTTCTGCCCTAGGATGAAGTCTACATTATGTCCAGTGTGGTTGTCACACCACTTTCTGCCCTAGGATGAAGTCTACATTATATCCAGTGTGGTTGTCACACCAGTATCTGCCCTAAGATGAAGTCTACATTATATCCAGTGTGGATGTGACAGCAGTATCTGCCCTAAGATGAAGTCTACATTATGTCCAGTGTGGTTGCCACACCACTTTCTGCCCTAGGATGAAGTCTACATTATGTCCAGTGTGGTTGTCACACCACTTTCTGCCCTAGGATGAAGTCTACATTATATCCAGTGTGGTTGTCACACCAGTATCTGCCCTAGGATGAAGTCTACATTATATCCAGTGTGGTTGCCACACCACTTTCTGCCCTAGGATGAAGTCTACATTATGTCCAGTGTGGTTGTCACACCACTTTCTGCCCTAGGATGAAGTCTACATTACATCCAGTGTGGTTGTCACACCACTTTCTGCCCTAGGATGAAGTCTACATTATATCCAGTGTGGTTGTCACACCAGTATCTGCCCTAGGATGAAGTCTACATTATATCCAGTGTGGTTGTCACACCAGTATCTGCCCTAGGATGAAGTCTACATTATATCCAGTGTGGTTGTCACACCACTTTCTGCCCTAGGATGAAGTCTACATTACGTCCAGTGTGGTTGTCACACCACTTTCTGCCCTAGGATGAAGTCTACATTATGTCCAGTGTGGTTGTCACACCACTTTCTGCCCTAGGATGAAGTCTACATTATGTCCAGTGTGGTTGTCACACCACTTTCTGCCCTAGGATGAAGTCTACATTATGTCCAGTGTGGTTGTCACACCAGTATCTGCCCTAGGATGAAGTCTACATTATATCCAGTGTGGTTGTCACACCACTTTCTGCCCTAGGATGAAGTCTACATTACATCCAGTGTGGTTGTCACACCACTTTCTGCCCTAGGATGAAGTCTACATTATATCCAGTGTGGTTGTCACACCAGTATCTGCCCTAGGATGAAGTCTACATTATATCCAGTGTGGTTGTCACACCAGTATCTGCCCTAGGATGAAGTCTACATTATATCCAGTGTGGTTGTCACACCACTTTCTGCCCTAGGATGAAGTCTACATTACGTCCAGTGTGGTTGTCACACCACTTTCTGCCCTAGGATGAAGTCTACATTATGTCCAGTGTGGTTGTCACACCAGTATCTGCCCTAGGATGAAGTCTACATTATATCCAGTGTGGTTGTCACACCAGTATCTGCCCTAGGATGAAGTCTACATTACGTCCAGTGTGGTTGTCACACCACTTTCTGCCCTAGGATGAAGTCTACATTATGTCCAGTGTGGTTGTCACACCACTTTCTGCCCTAGGATGAAGTCTACATTATATCCAGTGTGGTTGTCACACCACTTTCTGCCCTAGGATGAAGTCTACATTACATCCAGTGTGGTTGTCACACCAGTATCTGCCCTAGGATGAAGTCTACATTACGTCCAGTGTGGTTGCCACACCACTTTCTGCCCTAGGATGAAGTCTACATTATGTCCAGTGTGGTTGTCACACCAGTATCTGCCCTAGGATGAAGTCTACATTATATCCAGTGTGGTTGTCACACCAGTATCTGCCCTAGGATGAAGTCTACATTATATCCAGTGTGGTTGTCACACCACTTTCTGCCCTAGGATGAAGTCTACATTACATCCAGTGTGGTTGTCACACCACTTTCTGCCCTAGGATGAAGTCTACATTATATCCAGTGTGGTTGTCACACCAGTATCTGCCCTAGGATGAAGTCTACATTATATCCAGTGTGGTTGTCACACCAGTATCTGCCCTAGGATGAAGTCTACATTATATCCAGTGTGGTTGTCACACCAGTATCTGCCCTAGGATGAAGTCTACATTATATCCAGTGTGGTTGTCACACCACTTTCTGCCCTAGGATGAAGTCTACATTACGTCCAGTGTGGTTGTCACACCACTTTCTGCCCTAGGATGAAGTCTACATTATGTCCAGTGTGGTTGTCACACCAGTATCTGCCCTAGGATGGAGCCTACATTATATCCAGTGTGGATGTGACAGCAGTATCTGCCCTAGGATGGAGCCTACATTATATCCAGTGTGGATGTGACAGCAGTATCTGCCCTAGGATGGAGCCTACATTATATCCAGTGTGGATGTGACAGCAGTATCTGCCCTAGGATGGAGCCTACATTATATCCAGTGTGGTTGTCACACCAGTATCTGCCCTAGGATGGAGCCTACATTATATCCAGTGTGGATGTGACAGCAGTATCTGCCCTAGGATGAAGTCTACATTACATCCAGTGTGGTTGTCACACCAGTATCTGCCCTAGGATGAAGTCTACATTATGTCCAGTGTGGTTGTCACACCACTTTCTGCCCTAGGATGAAGTCTACATTATGTCCAGTGTGGTTGTCACACCACTTTCTGCCCTAGGATGAAGTCTACATTATATCCAGTGTGGTTGTCACACCACTTTCTGCCCTAGGATGAAGTCTACATTACATCCAGTGTGGTTGTCACACCAGTATCTGCCCTAGGATGAAGTCTACATTATATCCAGTGTGGTTGTCACACCAGTATCTGCCCTAGGATGAAGTCTACATTACATCCAGTGTGGTTGTCACACCAGTATCTGCCCTAGGATGAAGTCTACATTATGTCCAGTGTGGTTGTCACACCACTTTCTGCCCTAGGATGAAGTCTACATTATATCCAGTGTGGTTGTCACACCACTTTCTGCCCTAGGATGAAGTCTACATTATATCCAGTGTGGTTGTCACACCACTTTCTGCCCTAGGATGAAGTCTACATTATGTCCAGTGTGGTTGTCACACCAGTATCTGCCCTAGGATGGAGCCTACATTATATCCAGTGTGGATGTGACAGCAGTATCTGCCCTAGGATGGAGCCTACATTATATCCAGTGTGGATGTGACAGCAGTATCTGCCCTAAGATGAAGTCTACATTACATCCAGTGTGGATGTGACAGCAGTATCTGCCCTAGGATGGAGCCTACATTATATCCAGTGTGGATGTGACAGCAGTATCTGCCCTAGGATGGAGCCTACATTATATCCAGTGTGGATGTGACAGCAGTATCTGCCCTAGGATGAAGTCTACATTACATCCAGTGTGGATGTGACAGCAGTATCTGCCCTAGGATGGAGCCTACATTATATCCAGTGTGGATGTGACAGCAGTATCTGCCCTAGGATGGAGCCTACATTATATCCAGTGTGGATGTGACAGCAGTATCTGCCCTAGGATGGAGCCTACATTATATCCAGTGTGGATGTGACAGCAGTATCTGCCCTAGGATGGAGCCTACATTATATCCAGTGTGGATGTGACAGCAGTATCTGCCCTAGGATGGAGCCTACATTACATCCAGTGTGGATGTGACAGCAGTATCTGCCCTAGGATGGAGCCTACATTACATCTATTAATCCCAGCTGGTGCCTCAGATAACTGCTACAAATCGCCCAAGCTGTAGGTTGACATTGGAGACTGAGCCCACAGATGGTGAAAAGTCCTCCTGTGCAAACATGACCACAGCCAGCGCTGCATCAATCTCCACACGCACACACAGTTGGGGACGACTGGCGAGGACTTCTTTTCCTGCCAAGTCCGGATTATCCCCCAAGATCTTGGTCCACTTTATGAGGAGAAAAGTCAGGCTTGTTAATCCTGGCAGTTTTTAGGCTCCACCTTAGCTACTTCGGTTCTTTTCTGCTGAGTGTTGGTCCTCTGGCTCCGTGCATCGTGCGTGCTGACTCATCATTGCACGCTGCTCGCTGCTCTTCTGCTCCCCTCAAGTCGCTGCGGGGATGCCACTTCTTCATTGCTTGCTCCAAAGCGGCCCTCATTTTCCACTGCCGTGCACCACATGAAAGTGCGCCAGAAGCTTTCATTTCAGCGTCAGCGCCGCCCAGTGCAGAAGAGACCCACTAAGTGCAGAAGAGACCCACTAAGTGCAGAAGAGACCCACTAAGTGCAGAAGAGACCCACTAAGTGCAGAAGAGACCCACTAAGTGCAGAAGAGACCCACTAAGTGCAGAAGAGACCCGCTAAGTGCAGAAGAGACCCACTAAGTGCAGAAGAGACCCACTAAGTGCAGAAGAGACCCACTAAGTGCAGAAGAGACCCACTAAGTGCAGAAGAGACCCACTAAGTGCAGAAGACACCCACTAAGTGCAGAAGACACCCACTAAGTGCAGAAGAGACCCACTAAGTGCAGAAGAGACCCACTAAGTGCAGAAGAGACCCACTAAGTGCAGAAGAGACCCACTAAGTGCAGAAGACACCCACTAAGTGCAGAAGAGACCCACTAAGTGCAGAAGAGACCCGCTAAGTGCAGAAGAGACCCGCTAAGTGCAGAAGAGACCCGATAAGTGCAGAAGAGACCCACTAAGTGCAGAAGAGACCCGCTAAGTGCAGAAGAGACCCACTAAGTGCAGAAGAGACCCACTAAGTGCAGAAGAGACCCACTAAGTGCAGAAGAGACCCACTAAGTGCAGAAGAGACCCACTAAGTGCAGAAGACACCCGCTAAGTGCAGAAGAGACCCGCTAAGTGCAGAAGAGACCCGCTAAGTGCAGAAGAGACCCACTAAGTGCAGAAGAGACCCACTAAGTGCAGAAGAGACCCGCTAAGTGCAGAAGAGACCCACTAAGTGCAGAAGAGACCCACTAAGTGCAGAAGAGACCCACTAAGTGCAGAAGAGACCCACTAAGTGCAGAAGAGACCCACTAAGTGCAGAAGACACCCGCTAAGTGCAGAAGAGACCCGCTAAGTGCAGAAGAGACCCACTAAGTGCAGAAGACACCCGCTAAGTGCAGAAGAGACCCACTAAGTGCAGAAGAGACCCACTAAGTGCAGAAGAGACCCACTAAGTGCAGAAGAGACCCGCTAAGTGCAGAAGAGACCCACTAAGTGCAGAAGAGACCCACTAAGTGCAGAAGAGACCCACTAAGTGCAGAAGAGACCCACTAAGTGCAGAAGAGACCCACTAAGTGCAGAAGACACCCGCTAAGTGCAGAAGAGACCCGCTAAGTGCAGAAGAGACCCGCTAAGTGCAGAAGAGACCCGCTAAGTGCAGAAGAGACCCGCTAAGTGCAGAAGAGACCCGCTAAGTGCAGAAGAGACCCGCTAAGTGCAGAAGAGACCCGCTAAGTGCAGAAGAGACCCGCTAAGTGCAGAAGAGACCCGCTAAGTGCAGAAGAGACCCACTAAGTGCAGAAGAGACCCACTAAGTGCAGAAGAGACCCACTAAGTGCAGAAGAGACCCACTAAGTGCAGAAGAGACCCACTAAGTGCAGAAGAGACCCACTAAGTGCAGAAGAGACCCACTAAGTGCAGAAGAGACCCACTAAGTGCAGAAGAGACCCACTAAGTGCAGAAGAGACCCACTAAGTGCAGAAGAGACCCACTAAGTGCAGAAGAGACCCACTAAGTGCAGAAGAGACCCACTAAGTGCAGAAGAGACCCACTAAGTGCAGAAGAGACCCACTAAGTGCAGAAGAGACCCACTAAGTGCAGAAGAGACCCACTAAGTGCAGAAGAGACCCGCTAAGTGCAGAAGAGACCCGCTAAGTGCAGAAGAGACCCGCTAAGTGCAGAAGAGACCCGCTAAGTGCAGAAGAGACCCGCTAAGTGCAGAAGAGACCCGCTAAGTGCAGAAGAGACCCACTAAGTGCAGAAGAGACCCACTAAGTGCAGAAGAGACCCACTAAGTGCAGAAGAGACCCACTAAGTGCAGAAGAGACCCACTAAGTGCAGAAGAGACCCACTAAGTGCAGAAGAGACCCACTAAGTGCAGAAGAGACCCACTAAGTGCAGAAGAGACCCACTAAGTGCAGAAGAGACCCGCTAAGTGCAGAAGAGACCCGCTAAGTGCAGAAGAGACCCGCTAAGTGCAGAAGAGACCCGCTAAGTGCAGAAGAGACCCGCTAAGTGCAGAAGAGACCCGCTAAGTGCAGAAGAGACCCACTAAGTGCAGAAGAGACCCACTAAGTGCAGAAGAGACCCACTAAGTGCAGAAGAGACCCACTAAGTGCAGAAGACACCCACTAAGTGCAGAAGAGACCCACTAAGTGCAGAAGAGACCCACTAAGTGCAGAAGAGACCCACTAAGTGCAGAACAGACCCACTAAGTGCAGAAGAGACCCACTAAGTGCAGAAGAGACCCACTAAGTGCAGAAGAGACCCACTAAGTGCAGAAGAGACCCACTAAGTGCAGAAGAGACCCACTAAGTGCTAACTAGCTGCCCTGCTTGCACTTTAGTGCAAACCTGCTCCAATGTGGATTCTCTTTCCAATCAGCCGTACAGCACAAAACTAAAGATTCTATTTTCTAGACCATAGAACGCAGCAGTATTTAAGACACACCCACTACATTTTGGAAGACAATAATATTTTCCATATATTAGCCGCACCGATGATGATAAGTGGCTAGCTTGATTGAATTGTGATAGCAGGTACAACTAAGCAGGAAACACTCCTGCCGACATCACACCTGGGACGCTTTAGTCAGTAAGAATTGTATTTAGTTCCATTGTAAAACTTACAAAGGTTGCTGGGAGTGATCCATATGAGTAGAACCGCTATGGACGGTTAGAAAACTCCACGGTACTTACACTTCTGGTTGTAAGCTCAGTCTAAAGTGAAGGTGTCCAAAAGATGGCACCATAACACAAATAATGACACACCTATTCAGTGTCTTTGCTGGGTTTTTTAAAAAACTTTCTGCATCATGGCTGTCAGTGAAGACAAGTCCATATACTAGCGGTTATACACGCTGTCACATGACTTATTTACAGATGAGCCCCCGATATACACGCTGTCACATGACTTATTTACAGATGAGCCCCCGATATACACGCTGTCACATGACTTATTTACAGATGAGCCCCCGATATACACACTGTCACATGACTTATTTACAGAAGACCCCCCGATATACACGCTGTCACATGACTTATTTACAGAAGACCCCCCGATATACACGCTGTCACATGACTTATTTACAGATGAGCCCCCGATATACACGCTGTCACATGACTTATTTACAGATGAGCCCCCGATATACACACTGTCACATGACTTATTTACAGATGAGCCCCCGATATACACGCTGTCACATGACTTATTTACAGAAGACCCCCCGATATACACGCTGTCACATGACTTATTTACAGATGAGCCCCCGATATACACGCTGTCACATGACTTATTTACAGATGAGCCCCCGATATACACGCTGTCACATGACTTATTTACAGATGAGCCCCCGATATACACGCTGTCACATGACTTATTTACAGATGAGCCCCCGATATACACGCTGTCACATGACTTATTTACAGATGAGCCCCCGATATACACGCTGTCACATGACTTATTTACAGAAGAACCCCCGATATACACGCTGTCACATGACTTATTTACAGATGAGCCCTCGATATACACGCTGTCACATGACTTATTTACAGATGAGCCCCCGATATACACGCTGTCACATGACTTATTTACAGATGAGCCCCCGATATACACGCTGTCACATGACTTATTTACAGATGAGCCCCCGATATACACGCTGTCACATGACTTATTTACAGAAGAACCCCCGATATACACGCTGTCACATGACTTATTTACAGATGAGCCCTCGATATACACGCTGTCACATGACTTATTTACAGATGAGCCCTCGATATACACGCTGTCACATGACTTATTTACAGATGAGCCCCCGATATACACGCTGTCACATGACTTATTTACAGATGAGCCCTCGATATACACGCTGTCACATGACTTATTTACAGATGAGCCCCCGATATACACGCTGTCACATGACTTATTTACAGATGAGCCCTCGATATACACGCTGTCACATGACTTATTTACAGATGAGCCCCCGATATACACGCTGTCACATGACTTATTTACAGATGAGCCCCCGATATACACGCTGTCACATGACTTATTTACAGATGAGCCCTCGATATACACGCTGTCACATGACTTATTTACAGATGAGCCCCCGATATACACGCTGTCACATGACTTATTTACAGATGAGCCCCCGATATACACGCTGTCACATGACTTATTTACAGATGAGCCCCCGATATACACGCTGTCACATGACTTATTTACAGAAGACCCCCCGATATACACGCTGTCACATGACTTATTTACAGATGAGCCCTCGATATACACGCTGTCACATGACTTATTTACAGATGAGCCCCCGATATACACGCTGTCACATGACTTATTTACAGATGAGCCCCCGATATACACGCTGTCACATGACTTATTTACAGATGAGCCCCCGATATACACGCTGTCACATGACTTATTTACAGATGAGCCCCCGATATACACGCTGTCACATGACTTATTTACAGATGAGCCCCCGATATACACGCTGTCACATGACTTATTTACAGATGAGCCCCCGATATACACGCTGTCACATGACTTATTTACAGATGAGCCCCCGATATACACGCTGTCACATGACTTATTTACAGATGAGCCCCCGATATACACGCTGTCACATGACTTATTTACAGATGAGCCCCCGATATACACGCTGTCACATGACTTATTTACAGAAGAACCCCCGATATACACGCTGTCACATGACTTATTTACAGATGAGCCCTCGATATACACGCTGTCACATGACTTATTTACAGATGAGCCCCCGATATACACGCTGTCACATGACTTATTTACAGATGAGCCCCCGATATACACGCTGTCACATGACTTATTTACAGATGAGCCCCCGATATACACGCTGTCACATGACTTATTTACAGATGAGCCCTCGATATACACGCTGTCACATGACTTATTTACAGATGAGCCCCCGATATACACGCTGTCACATGACTTATTTACAGATGAGCCCTCGATATACACGCTGTCACATGACTTATTTACAGATGAGCCCCCGATATACACGCTGTCACATGACTTATTTACAGATGAGCCCCCGATATACACGCTGTCACATGACTTATTTACAGATGAGCCCTCGATATACACGCTGTCACATGACTTATTTACAGATGAGCCCCCGATATACACGCTGTCACATGACTTATTTACAGATGAGCCCCCGATATACACGCTGTCACATGACTTATTTACAGATGAGCCCCCGATATACACGCTGTCACATGACTTATTTACAGATGAGCCCCCGATATACACGCTGTCACATGACTTATTTACAGATGAGCCCCCGATATACACGCTGTCACATGACTTATTTACAGATGAGCCCCCGATATACACGCTGTCACATGACTTATTTACAGATGAGCCCCCGATATACACGCTGTCACATGACTTATTTACAGATGAGCCCCCGATATACACGCTGTCACATGACTTATTTACAGATGAGCCCCCGATATACACGCTGTCACATGACTTATTTACAGATGAGCCCCCGATATACACGCTGTCACATTTACACTGAAATATTCTGTAAATGTTTATTCAAATACCTTTATTGTTTCCAAACTTATTCAAATACCTTATTTGTTTCCAAACGGTATGTGCAACACGGCAGTAAAAGGGCTGATCAAACAAAATGTCAGTCGTGGTCATGGAGCCACTAGCTGTACATGCTAGCTGCACATGCTAGCTCTCCAATCAGCTAAACAGACTCAATAACTCCACGCTGACTTTTTGGTGGATTTACTGAGGAATTTGTGAAAGTGAAACAATACAAAAAGAATGTCATTGTAAGTTACTAATAATAACAATCGTAAATGTGTTGGCATATCAGCTAATGTTAACGACGCTCACTTGATTAGATTATGAAAGCGTGTACAAAGACATCACAGTAAGTAAGAATTGTTTTAGATATATTGTGAAACTTACGAACGTTGCTTGGAGTGTGAATGGAGAATCCAAATGCTACGGACAAATAGAAGATGGAAGGGCGCTTCTACTTCCGGTTCAAAGCTTTAAACAGCAGGAACCACCTTGGTACTGTAGCACCAAGCAGCTCCTGCAGTGGGGAAACTCACACAAAAGATGGCGCTCTAACACAAAAAATGACCCCATTTCAGTGTCTTTGTGTGTGTTTTATGAGAACTATTTGTATAATGGCCGTCAGCGAAGAAAAATCCTAAATTACCCGCACCGTGTTCCAAGCCGCAGGATCCGAAGTGTGGGAAAAAAGTAGTTGCTTATAGTCCGGAATTCACGGTAAGCAAGGAGGCCGATAACCGATATTTAGAGCAGATATTAATTTGCAGTAAAGTGAAGTTATTTGAATAACATTAAAGGAAATGTCTGAGCAATGTTGTGGTTAACTTAGCAGCGGGAATCCTCACAAACACCTTTATCACGTCTGTCATCATCATTTTCATCAACATGTGGACCATCTGGGAACTATGGCAACTCTCTACATCAGCATATGGACCATCTGGGAACTATGGCAACTCTCTACATCAGCATATGGACCATCTGGGAACTATGGCAACTCTCTACATCAGCATGTGGACCATCTGGGAACTATGGCAACTCTCTACATCAGCATATGGACCATCTGGGAACTATGGCAACTCTCTACATCAGCATGTGGACCATCTGGGAACTATGGCAACTCTCTACATCAGCATATGGACCATCTGGGAACTATGGCAACTCTCTACATCAGCATGTGGACCATCTGGGAACTATGGCAACTCTCTACATCAGCATATGGACCATCTGGGAACTATGGCAACTCTCTACATCAGCATGTGGACCATCTGGGAACTATGGCAACTCTCTACATCAGCATATGGACCATCTGGGAACTATGGCAACTCTCTACATCAGCATGTGGACCATCTGGGAACTATGGCAACTCTCTACATCAGCATATGGACCATCTGGGAACTATGGCAACTCTCTACATCAGCATATGGACCATCTGGGAACTATGGCAACTCTCTACATCAGCATATGGACCATCTGGGAACTATGGCAACTCTCTACATCAGCATATGGACCATCTGGGAACTATGGCAACTCTCTACATCAGCATGTGGACCATCTGGGAACTATGGCAACTCTCTACATCCGCATGTGGACCATCTGGGAACTATGGCAACTCTCTACATCAACATGTGGACCATCTGGGAACTATGGCAACTCTCTACATCAGCATGTGGACCATCTGGGAACTATGGCAACTCTCTACATCAGCATATGGACCATCTGGGAACTATGGCAACTCTCTACATCAGCATATGGACCATCTGGGAACTATGGCAACTCTCTACATCCGCATGTGGACCATCTGGGAACTATGGCAACTCTCTACATCAGCATATGGACCATCTGGGAACTATGGCAACTCTCTACATCAGCATATGGACCATCTGGGAACTATGGCAACTCTCTACATCAGCATGTGGACCATCTGGGAACTATGGCAACTCTCTACATCAGCATGTGGACCATCTGGGAACTATGGCAACTCTCTACATCAGTATGTGGACCATCTGGGAACTATGGCAACTCTCTACATCAGCATGTGGACCATCTGGGAACTATGGCAACTCTCTACATCAGCATATGGACCATCTGGGAACTATGGCAACTCTCTACATCCGCATGTGGACCATCTGGGAACTATGGCAACTCTCTACATCAGCATGTGGACCATCTGGGAACTATGGCAACTCTCTACATCAGCATGTGGACCATCTGGGAACTATGGCAACTCTCTACATCAGCATGTGGACCATCTGGGAACTATGGCAACTCTCTACATCAGCATATGGACCATCTGGGAACTATTGCAACTCTCTACACCAGCATATGGACCATCTGGGAACTATGGCAACTCTCTACATCAGCATATGGACCATCTGGGAACTATGGCAACTCTCTACATCAGTATGTGGACCATCTGGGAACTATGGCAACTCTCTACATCAGCATATGGACCATCTGGGAACTATGGCAACTCTCTACATCCGCATGTGGACCATCTGGGAACTATGGCAACTCTCTACATCAGCATATGGACCATCTGGGAACTATGGCAACTCTCTACATCCGCATGTGGACCATCTGGGAACTATGGCAACTCTCTACATCCGCATGTGGACCATCTGGGAACTATGGCAACTCTCTACATCAGCATATGGACCATCTGGGAACTATGGCAACTCTCTACATCCGCATGTGGACCATCTGGGAACTATGGCAACTCTCTACATCAGCATGTGGACCATCTGGGAACTATGGCAACTCTCTACATCAGCATGTGGACCATCTGGGAACTATGGCAACTCTCTACATCAGCATGTGGACCATCTGGGAACTATGGCAACTCTCTACATCAGCATATGGACCATCTGGGAACTATTGCAACTCTCTACACCAGCATATGGACCATCTGGGAACTATGGCAACTCTCTACATCAGCATATGGACCATCTGGGAACTATGGCAACTCTCTACATCAGCATGTGGACCATCTGGGAACTATGGCAACTCTCTACATCAGTATGTGGACCATCTGGGAACTATGGCAACTCTCTACATCAGTATGTGGACCATCTGGGAACTATGGCAACTCTCTACATCAGTATGTGGACCATCTGGGAACTATGGCAACTCTCTACATCAGCATGTGGACCATCTGGGAACTATGGCAACTCTCTACATCAGCATATGGACCATCTGGGAACTATGGCAACTCTCTACATCCGCATGTGGACCATCTGGGAACTATGGCAACTCTCTACATCAGCATATGGACCATCTGGGAACTATTGCAACTCTCTACACCAGCATATGGACCATCTGGGAACTATGGCAACTCTCTACACCAGCATATGGACCATCTGGGAACTATGGCAACTCTCTACATCAGTATGTGGACCATCTGGGAACTATGGCAACTCTCTACATCAGCATGTGGACCATCTGGGAACTATGGCAACTCTCTACATCAGCATGTGGACCATCTGGGAACTATGGCAACTCTCTACATCAGCATATGGACCATCTGGGAACTATGGCAACTCTCTACATCAGCATATGGACCATCTGGGAACTATGGCAACTCTCTACATCAGTATGTGGACCATCTGGGAACTATGGCAACTCTCTACATCGGCATATGGACCATCTGGGAACTATGGCAACTCTCTACATCAGCATATGGACCATCTGGGAACTATTGCAACTCTCTACATCAGCATATGGACCATCTGGGAACTATGGCAACTCTCTACATCAGCATATGGACCATCTGGGAACTATTGCAACTCTCTACACCAGCATATGGACCATCTGGGAACTATGGCAACTCTCTACATCAGCATATGGACAATCTGGGAACTATGGCAACTCTCTACATCAGCATATGGACCATCTGGGAACTATGGCAACTCTCTACATCAGCATATGGACCATCTGGGAACTATGGCAACTCTCTACATCAGTATGTGGACCATCTGGGAACTATGGCAACTCTCTACATCGGCATATGGACCATCTGGGAACTATGGCAACTCTCTACATCAGCATATGGACCATCTGGGAACTATTGCAACTCTCTACATCAGCATATGGACCATCTGGGAACTATGGCAACTCTCTACATCAGCATATGGACCATCTGGGAACTATTGCAACTCTCTACACCAGCATATGGACCATCTGGGAACTATGGCAACTCTCTACATCAGCATGTGGACCATCTGGGAACTATGGCAACTCTCTACATCAGTATGTGGACCATCTGGGAACTATGGCAACTCTCTACATCAGCATGTGGACCATCTGGGAACTATGGCAACTCTCTACATCGGCATATGGACCATCTGGGAACTATGGCAACTCTCTACATCAGCATGTGGACCATCTGGGAACTATGGCAACTCTCTACATCGGCATATGAACCATCTGGGAACTATGGCAACTCTCTACATCAGCATGTGGACCATCTGGGAACTATGGCAACTCTCTACATCGGCATATGGACCATCTGGGAACTATGGCAACTCTCTACATCGGCATATGGACCATCTGGGAACTATGGCAACTCTCTACATCAGCATGTGGACCATCTGGGAACTATGGCAACTCTCTACATCGGCATATGGACCATCTGGGAACTATGGCAACTCTCTACATCAGCATGTGGACCATCTGGGAACTATGGCAACTCTCTACATCAGCATATGGACCATCTGGGAACTATGGCAACTCTCTACATCAGCATATGGACCATCTGGGAACTATGGGAACTCTCTACATCAGCATATGGACCATCTGGGAACTATGGCAACTCTCTACATCAGCATGTGGACCATCTGGGAACTATGGCAACTCTCTACATCAGCATATGGACCATCTGGGAACTATGGCAACTCTCTACATCAGTATGTGGACCATCTGGGAACTATGGCAACTCTCTACATCAGCATATGGACCATCTGGGAACTATGGCAACTCTCTACATCAGCATATGGACCATCTGGGAACTATGGCAACTCTCTACATCAGCATGTAGACCATCTGGGAACTATGGCAACTCTCTACATCAGCATGTGGACCATCTGGGAACTATGGCAACTCTCTACATCAGCATGTGGACCATCTGGGAACTATGGCAACTCTCTACATCAGCATATGGACCATCTGGGAACTATGGCAACTCTCTACATCAGCATGTGGACCATCTGGGAACTATGGCAACTCTCTACATCAGCATGTAGACCATCTGGGAACTATGGCAACTCTCTACATCAGCATATGGACCATCTGGGAACTATGGCAACTCTCTACATCAGTATGTGGACCATCTGGGAACTATTGCAACTCTCTACACCAGCATATGGACCATCTGGGAACTATGGCAACTCTCTACATCAGCATGTGGACCATCTGGGAACTATGGCAACTCTCTACATCAGTATGTGGACCATCTGGGAACTATGGCAACTCTCTACATCAGCATGTAGACCATCTGGGAACTATGGCAACTCTCTACATCAGCATATGGACCATCTGGGAACTATGGCAACTCTCTACATCAGTATGTGGACCATCTGGGAACTATTGCAACTCTCTACACCAGCATATGGACCATCTGGGAACTATGGCAACTCTCTACATCAGCATGTGGACCATCTGGGAACTATGGCAACTCTCTACATCAGCATGTAGACCATCTGGGAACTATGGCAACTCTCTACATCAGCATATGGACCATCTGGGAACTATGGCAAAACTCTACATCAGTATGTGGACCATCTGGGAACTATTGCAACTCTCTACACCAGCATATGGACCATCTGGGAACTATGGCAACTCTCTACATCAGCATGTGGACCATCTGGGAACTATGGCAACTCTCTACATCAGCATGTAGACCATCTGGGAACTATGGCAACTCTCTACATCAGCATGTGGACCATCTGGGAACTATGGCAACTCTCTACATCAGCATATGGACCATCTGGGAACTATGGCAACTCTCTACATCAGCATGTGGACCATCTGGGAACTATGGCAACTCTCTACATCAGCATGTGGACCATCTGGGAACTATGGCAACTCTCTACATCAGCATATGGACCATCTGGGAACTATGGCAACTCTCTACATCAGTATGTGGACCATCTGGGAACTATGGCAACTCTCTACATCAGTATGTGGACCATCTGGGAACTATTGCAACTCTCTACACCAGCATATGGACCATCTGGGAACTATGGCAACTCTCTACATCAGCATGTGGACCATCTGGGAACTATGGCAACTCTCTACATCAACATGTAGACCATCTGGGAACTATGGCAACTCTCTACATCAGCATATGGACCATCTGGGAACTATGGCAACTCTCTACATCAGCATGTGGACCATCTGGGAACTATGGCAACTCTCTACATCAGCATGTAGACCATCTGGGAACTATGGCAACTCTCTACATCAGCATGTAGACCATCTGGGAACTATGGCAACTCTCTACATCAGCATGTGGACCATCTGGGAACTATGGCAACTCTCTACATCAGTATGTGGACCATCTGGGAACTATTGCAACTCTCTACACCAGCATATGGACCATCTGGGAACTATGGCAACTCTCTACATCAGCATGTGGACCATCTGGGAACTATGGCAACTCTCTACATCAGCATGTGGACCATCTGGGAACTATGGCAACTCTCTACATCAGCATATGGACCATCTGGGAACTATGGCAACTCTCTACATCAGCATGTGGACCATCTGGGAACTATGGCAACTCTCTACATCAGCATGTAGACCATCTGGGAACTATGGCAACTCTCTACATCCGCATGTGGACCATCTGGGAACTATGGCAACTCTCTACATCAGCATATGGACCATCTGGGATCTATGGCAACTCTCTACATCAGCATGTAGACCATCTGGGAACTATTGCAACTCTCTACACCAGCATATGGACCATCTGGGAACTATGGCAACTCTCTACATCAGCATGTGGACCATCTGGGAACTATGGCAACTCTCTACATCAACATGTAGACCATCTGGGAACTATGGCAACTCTCTACATCAGCATATGGACCATCTGGGAACTATGGCAACTCTCTACATCAGCATGTGGACCATCTGGGAACTATGGCAACTCTCTACATCAGCATGTAGACCATCTGGGAACTATGGCAACTCTCTACATCCGCATGTGGACCATCTGGGAACTATGGCAACTCTCTACATCAGCATATGGACCATCTGGGATCTATGGCAACTCTCTACATCAGCATGTAGACCATCTGGGAACTATGGCAACTCTCTACATCACAAGAACTCATCTACTCCATTTGATGACACTGGCTTCCCTTGTCCGCAACACTGAAATATTGTCAACATTTCATTCTGGACTCCTTCCTGTAGATGAGAGTCTTTTCAAGCTGTCTGACATCATTTCTGTTACACAAAGTATGAGAATGTGTGAGCTGCTGCCTCCTCTTCAATACTTATAAAACAACCTCCTATTTGTCAGGATATGTTTTCAGTCATCTTCGTGTCAGCCATCTTTGTCGCCTTATTATTTGATTGGATCAGGGAACCCGGAGGGTGGAGTCTAGCAGCACAAACACAAACACGCCTTATTATTTGATTGGATCAGGGAACCCGGAGGGTGGAGTCTAGCAGCACAAACACAAACACGCCTTATTATTTGATTGGATCAGGGAACCCGGAGGGTGGAGTCTAGCAGCACAAACACAAACACGCCTTATTATTTGATTGGATCAGGGAACCCGGAGGGTGGAGTCTAGCAGCACAAACACAAACACGCCTTATTATTTGATTGGATCAGGGAACCCGGAGGGTGGAGTCTAGCAGCACAAACACAAACACGCCTTATTATTTGATTGGATCAGGGAACCCGGAGGGTGGAGTCTAGCAGCACAAACACAAACACGCCTTATTATTTGATTGGATCAGGGAACCCGGAGGGTGGAGTCTAGCAGCACAAACACAAACACGCCTTATTATTTGATTGGATCAGGGAACCCGGAGGGTGGAGTCTAGCAGCACAAACACAAACACGCCTTATTATTTGATTGGATCAGGGAACCCGGAGGGTGGAGTCTAGCAGCACAAACACAAACACGCCTTATTATTTGATTGGATCAGGGAACCCGGAGGGAGGAGTCTAGCAGCACAAACACAAACACGCCTTATTATTTGATTGGATCAGGGAACCCGGAGGGTGGAGTCTAGCAGCACAAACACAAACACGCCTTATTATTTGATTGGATCAGGGAACCCGGAGGGTGGAGTCTAGCAGCACAAACACAAACACGCCTTATTATTTGATTGGATCAGGGAACCCGGAGGGTGGAGTCTAGCAGCACAAACACAAACACGCCTTATTATTTGATTGGATCAGGGAACCCGGAGGGTGGAGTCTAGCAGCACAAACACAAACACGCCTTATTATTTGATTGGATCAGGGAACCCGGAGGGTGGAGTCTAGCAGCACAAACACAAACACGCCTTATTATTTGATTGGATCAGGGAACCCGGAGGGAGGAGTCTAGCAGCACAAACACAAACACGCCTTATTATTTGATTGGATCAGGGAACCCGGAGGGTGGAGTCTAGCAGCACAAACACAAACACGCCTTATTATTTGATTGGATCAGGGAACCCGGTGGGAGGAGTCTAGCAGCACAAACACAAACACGCCTTATTATTTGATTGGATCAGGGAACCCGGAGGGTGGAGTCTAGCAGCACAAACACAAACACACCTTATTATTTGATTGGATCAGGGAACCCGGAGGGTGGAGTCTAGCAGCACAAACACAAACACACCTTATTATTTGATTGGATCAGGGAACCCGGTGGGAGGAGTCTAGCAGCACAAACACAAACACGCCTTATTATTTGATTGGATCAGGGAACCCGCAGGGAGGAGTCTAGCAGCACAAACACAAACACGCCTTATTATTTGATTGGATCAGGGAACCCGGAGGGTGGAGTCTAGCAGCACAAACACAAACACGCCTTATTATTTGATTGGATCAGGGAACCCGGAGGGAGGAGTCTAGCAGCACAAACACAAACACACCTTATTATTTGATTGGATCAGGGAACCCGGAGGGAGGAGTCTAGCAGCACAAACACAAACACGCCTTATTATTTGATTGGATCAGGGAACCCGGAGGGTGGAGTCTAGCAGCACAAACACAAACACGCCTTATTATTTGATTGGATCAGGGAACCCGGTGGGAGGAGTCTAGCAGCACAAACACAAACACGCCTTATTATTTGATTGGATCAGGGAACCCGGAGGGTGGAGTCTAGCAGCACAAACACAAACACACCTTATTATTTGATTGGATCAGGGAACCCGGAGGGTGGAGTCTAGCAGCACAAACACAAACACACCTTATTATTTGATTGGATCAGGGAACCCGGTGGGAGGAGTCTAGCAGCACAAACACAAACACGCCTTATTATTTGATTGGATCAGGGAACCCGCAGGGAGGAGTCTAGCAGCACAAACACAAACACGCCTTATTATTTGATTGGATCAGGGAACCCGGAGGGAGGAGTCTAGCAGCACAAACACAAACACGCCTTATTATTTGATTGGATCAGGGAACCCGGAGGGAGGAGTCTAGCAGCACAAACACAAACACGCCTTATTATTTGATTGGATCAGGGAACCCGGAGGGTGGAGTCTAGCAGCACAAACACAAACACACCTTATTATTTGATTGGATCAGGGAACCCGGTGGGAGGAGTCTAGCAGCACAAACACAAACACGCCTTATTATTTGATTGGATCAGGGAACCCGGAGGGAGGAGTCTAGCAGCACAAACACGCCTTATTATTTGATTGGATCAGGGAACCCGGAGGGAGGAGTCTAGCAGCACAAACAAAGCAGACTGCAGCAGTGAGACAAAAAGCAGATGTTCTTGCTTACATTGCAGGCAACCAGCACTTTCTTTTCAAATACTAAGTATCGCTATCATTGTATTTTCTCATGTAAAAAAAAACCAATACGTCAAATATCGCTGACCATAATCGGTCATTGTCTACACAAGACTTGAGTCATTTCCTGACATTTTTGCCACTCGGTCCTCCCAGGAACTAATAAGGGATCTCTTAAAAGGGGTTTATTGAGGACTTTTCAACCCAGTTTCAATCACTAACCATATCAGCAGCAGCTATTTGGAGCAAGTTAGTGCAGGAAAGATTCCTTGTAACATTTCTACTATCTCTGAGCGCTCATCTTTGCCAAGACCAGCATGGGGTCACACCTAAACTGACGTTTGTGTCCCATCAGCAACAAACAAAAACTGCTGGAACTTGTTTACGCCCACATGACTGCACTAATCCCCCCCCCCCCCAATTGGACAGCAGTTCTTTTGTCCTGAAGGAAAAGGCATGTTAGGGCAGCTGGAAACTGGACGGAACCCTGACAAAGTCCAGTCCAAACATCGTATCCATCTTTCATCAAAATAGGTCAATGACACACTTTACAAAACACAAATCGCACTAAACTTGCCACCCTAGCGTTGTATTTGTTTGACAAATACTACAAAAGCATAGTAAATGTTCACTTTGCTTCTAGTGCAATTGCCAACAGGACTGCGGTACTACAATGTTGTTGTTTACTCATACTAGCAATGACTACACTTTTGTTTTCATTTGTCTTCTTTAAAAAAACACTGTGACATTTTAACGGCATTGAAAACACGTCTATAGGGATGCACGGAGGGATACGACCACAATTGGTTACTAGAATATGTCCACAGAAATGTTGCTGTGCCTTGAACCTCTGGCTGGGGGTCGATTGAATCTGGCATAGCATCCAAATCCATGATTTTTAGCTTCAAACATTCAACATTTGCCATCACTCCTCCATACATGCCATCATGCCATCACTCCTCCATACATGCCATCATGCCATCACTCCTCCATACCATGTGTGCATGCCATCATGCCATCACTCCTCCATGCCATGTGTGCATGCCATCATGCCATCACTCCTCCATACATGCCATCATGCCATCACTCCTCCATACCATGTGTGCATGCCATCATGCCATCACTCCTCCATACCATGTGTGCATGCCATCATGCCATCACTCCTCCATACCATGTGTGCATGCCATCATGCCATCACTCCTCCATATCATGTGTGCATGCCATCATGCCATCACTCCTCCATACCATGTGTGCATGCCATCATGCCATCACTCCTCCATACCATGTGTGCATGCCATCATGCCATCACTCCTCCATACATGCCATCATGCCATCACTCCTCCATACCATGTGTGCATGCCATCATGCCATCACTCCTCCATACCATGTGTGCATGCCATCACTCCTCCATACCATGTGTGCATGCCATCATGCCATCACTCCTCCATACCATGTGTGCATGCCATCACTCCTCCATACCATGTGTGCATGCCATCATGCCATCACTCCTCCATACCATGTGTGCATGCCATCATGCCATCACTCCTCCATACCATGTGTGCATGCCATCACTCCTCCATACCATGTGTGCATGCCATCATGCCATCACTCCTCCATACCATGTGTGCATGCCATCACTCCTCCATACCATGTGTGCATGCCATCATGCCATCACTCCTCCATACCATGTGTGCATGCCATCATGCCATCACTCCTCCATACCATGTGTGCATGCCATCATGCCATCACTCCTCCATACATGCCATCATTCCTCCATACATGCCATCATGCCATCATTCCTCCATACATGCCATCACTCCTCCATACATGCCATCATGCCATCATGCCATCACTCCTCCATACATGCCGTCATGCCATCATGCCATCACTCCTCCATACATGCCATCATGCCATCACTCCTCCATACATGCCATCATGCCATCACTCCTGCAAACATGCTGCCTGTGCGTCACTTGAAAGACGGAAGGGTCTGCGGACTAAGCGGCGCTACAAAAGTTCAACAGACGTCGGCACAAGCCCTCCGAGACTTTCTAGTGGCAAAGATGCTACAGAATCCTCTGCATTCTCCCTCAAGGTGAGTTCTGATGCCGTGGGACTTCCTGTCAAGTGGTTCTGGAGCAACTTATCACCTGGAGACAAATCATCTCCTCAGTTTACTGCAAAATAATCCCCTGCCAGGTGTAATTGTGAGCGCCCTGGATGAAACAGAGATCAGTTTTAAAAGAGAAGTGGCTGACGGTGCACAGGTGCACAGGTGCTAGGAGAGTCTGCATGGTGATCACTAGCCACCAACAAGACCTGTTACTCGCCAGCTGGACGGGGGTGGTGGGGATAAACATCTCCTACAAAATCAAATGTGTGTTTTACGACACTTGACTGGAGGCCAGTTGTGTAATGTTTGGACCGGGCGGCCTTGGAAGTGCTCGGTCTAAACCAAACAAAGGCATTTGTGTGTCTGTATCAACTTTTACTCCCGTCCATTTTCTGCGTCTTGTGTGCTGCACAACAGTGGTCCCCAACCACCGGTCCGCAGCTCGGAAAAGGTTGGGACCACTGCTGCACAACAGTGGTCCCCAACCAGCGGTCCGCAGCGCTGAAAAGGTTGGGACCACTGCTGCACAACAGTGGTCCCCAACCAGCGGTCCGCAGCTCTGAAAAGGTTGGGACCACTGCTGCACAACAGTGGTCCCCAACCAGCGGTCCGCAGCTCTGAAAAGGTTGGGACCACTGCTGCACAACAACTGCTGACATGGTTGTGCTACTTTCTCCTCAAGACTTTGGAGGTTTAAAAGCCAGGCCTTTGGGTTGAGGAAAACACAGCTTGTTAAAAGTAGCAACACTTTGATACTGGAGGTCCATGCCGATTAGCAGTCAAAGAGGATATTTCTATGCAGTCAAAGTTATTCAAACAAATACCCTGTTTTCCGGACTATAAGCCGCACCAGAACATAAATGAGTTATTGACAGAAAAATGTTGTCAATGTTTATTTCCACACATGAATAGTTTGTGAAGCAGGGAGATTAGAAGATGTGTAAAACATCCTGATGACATGTTCTGTAGACAACAAATGAGAATATCACCCCTTTAATGCACCTTTGGTATGACCACAGACACACACTCAGCAGCAGTGCCACTGCCTTATGGGCCGGGGCGCCCTATGGTGGAAAAAATAGGCTAATTGGCCCAGGCTTCACTTTATCATTCATTCATTCATTCATTCATGATACAACTGCGTTGTGATACAACCATGTCGTGTTTAAATGATGAATCTTCCTCACATTCTTTGAAAAACATTGTCACTTTTACACCAAACGTTTCTAGGAACAAAATGCAAAGAAACCAAACACCTGTGTTTTTCTCTAGGTCGTTGTTGTTTGAACAGGTTATTTTTATATTGTCAATTCTGGACTGTAATCCACTACTTTTTTTCTCCGCTTTGAACCCTGCGGCTTATAAAAGCGCTGCGGCTACTTTATGGATTTTTCTTTGCTGACGGCCATGATGCAAATAGTTAAAATAGTTTTTAAAAAAAATCCAAAAACAAGCAAAGACAGTGAATAGGTGTATTATTGTGTGTGCTGTGGTGCCATCTTCAAGCAGTTTATAGCGATTCTACGAGTACGGATTCCTCATTCATCAGTCCAGGCAAACTTTGTAAGTTTTACAATACAACTACAACACTTACTTACTAAAGTGTCCCATATGTGACGTCTGTAGGAGTGTTTTCATGCCTATTTGTACCTGCTATTCTAATGTAATCAAACTAGCACCGCTAGCATTAGCTAATATTCTAACACATTTACGAGTGTTTTATAATTTCATTCTTTTTGTATTGTTTCAGTTTTGTAAATTCACCAAAACGTCAGCGTGGAGTTATTGAGTCTGTTTAGCTCAGTAGTCCCCAACCTTTTTGTATTCGTGGACCGGTCAACACTTAATAATTTGTCCCGCCGCCCGGGGGAAATCCTTTTTTTATTTATTTTTTTTCCTTTGTCATGAAAAAGGGACGTTTTTGTCATGGAAAAGGGAGGTTTTTGTGGTTGGTGCACTAATTGTAAGTGTATATTGTGGTTTTTATGTTGATTTTAATAAAATAAATGTTGGTTTTTTTGTTTTTTAATAAAAATTTATAAAAAATTCTTCTGCGGCCCGGTACCAATCAGGCCACGGGCCGGTACCAAGCCGCAGCCCGGTGGTTGGGGACCACTGGTTTAGCTGATTGGAGAGCTAGCTTGCGTAGCTAGTGGGTCCACGACCATGACTTCTGTTTTGTTTGGTCAGCCGTTTTACTTCCTTATTACACACACCATTTGGAAAGGTAAGTAAACAAACATTTACAGAATATTTCTGTGTAAATAACTCATTTCTCAACGTATATATCTGCATCTTATAGTCCGGTGTGGCTAATATTTTTCTTGGAAATGTAGTTGGTGCGTCTTATATGCCGGTGCGCTCGATAGTCGGGAAAATACAGAGGGTTGAAGTGCTTAAGAACAATGGCTCCCTGAAGCTAACAAGCGGTGTAAGCTAACTGTCTGCATGCGGCCAGGAACTCCTCCTTGTTGGCCTCAGACTATTTGTGGGCCTTTAATTACCTGCTTTTTCTGTAGGGGCGGGGTCACATCAAGTCAGCCTTGTGGGCAAACCATGACAAGCTCTTCTCGGGGAAAGACGGTGTCAGGCGCACACACGCACGCACGCACGCACGCACGCACGCACGCACGCACGCACGCACGCACGCACGCACGCACGCACGCACGCACGCACGCACGCACGCACGCACGCACGCACGCACGCACGCACGCACGCACGCACGCACGCACGCACGCACGCACGCACGCACGCACGCACGCACGCACGCACGCACGCACGCACGCACGCACGCACACACACACACACACACACACACACACACACACACACACACACAGATGCCTGCTGACTGCTCAGGGTTTCAAAAATCATTTACCTTACTGACCTACTTCACCGCCCCGGGTGTGTGCGCGTGTGTGTGTGTGTGTGTGTGTGTATGTGTGTGCGTGAGTTGGTGCAACAAACGTCAGCAGACGGCCAGACCAAACACACGCACACACACACACAGTCTTTGCCTACGCTGCGTTGACATGTCCTACACAGAAAATCCTGCACAGATCCTTGTGGAGACTACGGGCACGGACACTCCCCAGGTGGTTGGGGTCAGACAGTGTGAGAGGGACGCAGGCATGACAGGTAATGTGTGGAGCAGGAGTCCAACTAAAGTGTGTGGAGCAGGAGTCCAACAAAAGAGGGGTGGGGGAGGGCAGCATCAGGGTCAGGGGTTGCAGGGGGAGGGGTCTGCTTCCCATTTGATATTTGGAGACAAAAGCCATTTTGTCAGCGTGACATTAAGCAGTTATGCTAATTTGTCATAAAGACCTCAGTAAGTCACTCTCTCACTATGCTGTTCACCTTTTAAAAACATGCTAATCACGTTCTTAACAATATTAATCATCATAATAATCCCAATAATGCTGTAGTGTCCAGTGGGTGAAGTTTGGATCTTGGCAGACATTAGGAATGTGTAATATGGCTGCACTCCTCTCTGAGCTGCTACCTTACCGTGGTAGAGGAGTTTGCGTGTCCCAATGATCCTAGGAGCTCTGTTGTCTGGGGGTTTTCATGCCCCCTGGTAGGGTCTCCCAAGACAAACAGGTCCTAGGTGAGTGATCAGACAAAGAGCAGCTCAAAGACTTCTATGGAATTACAACGAAATGAACCCAGATTTCCCTTGCCCGGACGCGGGTCACCGGGGCCCCGCTCTGGAGCCAGGCCCGGAGTTGGGGCACGATGGCGAGCGCCTGGTGGTCGGGCCTGTACCCATGGGGCCCGGCCGGGCACAGCCCGAAGAGGCAACGTGGGTCATCCCTCCAATGGGCTCACCACTCATAGGAGGGGCCATAGAGGTCGGGTGCATTGTGAGCTGGGCGGCAGCCGAAGGCAGGGCACTTGGCGGTCCGATCCTCGGCTACAGAAGCTAGCTCTTGGGACGTGGAACGTCACCTCACTGGGGGGGAAGGAGCCTGAGGTAGTGCGCGAGGTAGAGAAGTTCCGGCTGGATATAGTCGGACTCACCTCGACGCACAGCAAGGGCTCTGGAACCAGTTCTCTCGAGAGGGACTGGACCCTCTTCCACTCTGGCGTTGCCGGCAGTGAGAGGCGACGGGCTGGGGTGGCAATTCTGGTTTCCCCCCGGCTCAAAGCCTGTACGTTTGAGTTCAACCCAGTGGACGAGAGGGTAGCTTCCCTTCGCCTTCGGGTGGGGGGACGGGTCCTGACTGTTGTTTGTGCTTATGCACCAAACAGCAGTTCAGAATACCCACCCTTTTTGGGTACACTCGAGGGAGTACTGGAAAGTGCTCCTCCGGGTGATTCCCTTGTCCTACTGGGAGACTTCAACGCTCACGTTGGCAACGACAGTGAAACCTGGAGAGGCGTGATTGGGAAGAATGGTCGCCCGGATCTAAACCCGAGTGGTGTTTTGTTATTGGACTTTTGTGCTCGTCACAGTTTGTCGATAACAAACACCATGTTCAAACATAAGGGTGTCCATATGTGCACTTGGCACCAGGACACCCTAGGCCGCAGTTCCATGATCGACTTTGTAGTTGTGTCATCGGATTTGCGGCCTTATGTTTTGGACACTCGGGTGAAGAGAGGGGCGGAGCTTTCTACCGATCACCACCTGGTGGTGAGTTGGCTGCGATGGTGGGGGAGGATGCCGGACAGACCTGGCAGGCCCAAACGCATTGTGAGGGTCTGCTGGGAACGTCTGGCAGAGTCTCCTGTCAGAGAGAGTTTCAATTCACACCTCCGGGAGAACTTTGAACATGTCACGAGGGAGGTGCGGGACATTGAGTCCGAGTGGACCATGTTCCGAACCTCTATTGTCGAGGCGGCTGATTGGAGCTGTGGCCGCAAGGTTGTTGGTGCCTGTCGTGGCGGTAATCCCAGAACCCGTTGGTGGACACCAGCAGTGAGGGATGCCGTCAAGCTGAAGAAGGAGTCCTATCGGGTTCTTTTGGCTCATAGGACTCCGGAGGCAGTGGACGGGTACCGGTGTGCAGCTTTAGCGGTCGCGGAGGCAAAAACTCGGACATGGGAAGAGTTCGGGGAAGCCATGGAAAACGACTTCCGGACGGCTTCGAAGCGATTCTGGACCACCATACGGCGCCTCAGGAAGGGGAAGCAGTGCACTATCAACACCGTGTATGGTGCGGATGGTGTTCTGCTGACTTCGACTGCGGATGTTGTGGATCGGTGGAGGGAATACTTCGAAGACCTCCTCAATCCTACCAGCACGTCTTTCTTTGAGGAAGCGGTGCCTGGGGAATCTGTGGTGGTCTCTCCTATTTCTGGGGCTGAGGTCGCTGAGGTAGTTAAAAAGCTCCTCGGCGGCAAGGCCCCAGGGGTGGATGAGATCCGCCCGGAGTTCCTTAAGGCTCTGGATGCTGTGGGGCTGTCTTGGTTGACAAGACTCTGCAGCATCGCGTGGACATCGGGGGCGGTACCTCTGGATTGGCAGACCGGGGTGGTGGTCCCTCTCTTTAAGAAGGGGGACCGGAGGGTGTGTTCCAACTATCGTGGGATCACACTCCTCAGCCTTCCCGGTAAGGTTTATTCAGGTGTACTGGAGAGGAGGCTTCGCCGGATAGTCGAACCTCGGATTCAGGAGGAACAGTGTGGTTTTCGTCCTGGTCGTGGAACTGTGGACCAGCTCTATACTCTCGGCAGGGTTCTTGAGGGTGCATGGGAGTTTGCCCAACCAGTCTACATGTGCTTTGTGGACTTGGAGAAGGCATTCGACCGTGTCCCTCGGGAAGTCCTGTGGGGAGTGCTCAGAGAGTATGGGGTATCGGAATGTCTTATTGTGGCAGTCCGCTCCCTGTATGATCAGTGTCAGAGCTTGGTCCGCATTGCTGGCAGTAAGTCGGACACGTTTCCAGTGAAGGTTGGACTCCGCCAAGGCTGTCCTTTGTCACCGATTCTGTTCATAACTTTTATGGACAGAATTTCTAGGCGCAGTCAAGGCGTTGAGGGGTTCCGGTTTGGTGGCCACGGGATTAGGTCTCTGCTTTTTGCAGATGATGTGGTCCTGATGGCTTCATCTGACCGGGATCTTCAGCTCTCACTGGATCGGTTCGCAGCCGAGTGTGAAGCGACCGGAATGAGAATCAGCACCTCCAAGTCCGAGTCCATGGTTCTCGCCCGGAAAAGGGTGGAGTGCCATCTCCGGGTTGGGGAGGAGACCCTGCCCCAAGTGGAGGAGTTCAAGTACCTAGGAGTCTTGTTCACGAGTGGGGGAAGAGTGGATCGTGAGATCGACAGGCGGATCGGTGCGGCGTCTTCAGTAATGCGGACGTTGTATCGATCCGTTGTGGTGAAGAAGGAGCTGAGCCGGAAGGCAAAGCTCTCAATTTACCGGTCGATCTACGTTCCCATCCTCACCTATGGTCATGAGCTTTGGGTCATGACCGAAAGGATAAGATCACGGGTACAAGCGGCCCAAATGAGTTTCCTCCGCCGTGTGGCGGGTCTCTCCCTTAGAGATAGGGTGAGAAGCTCTGCCATCCGGGAGGAGCTCAACGTAAAGCCGCTGCTCCTCCACATGGAGAGGAGCCAGATGAGGTGGTTCGGGCATCTGGTCAGGATGCCACCCGAACGCCTCCCTAGGGATGTGTTTAGGGCACGTCCAGCTGGTAGGAGGCCACGGGGAAGACCCAGGACACGTTGGAAAGACTATGTCTCCCGGCTGGCCTGGGAACGCCTCGGGATCCCCCGGGAAGAGCTAGACGAAGTGGCTAGAGATAGGGAAGTCTGGGCTTCCCTGTTTAGGCTGCTGCCCCCGCGACCCGACCTCGGATAAGCGGAAGATGATGGATGGATGGATGGATGGAATATGGCTGCAATAAAAGATTTCTCTAGACTTTCATCATCACTTCCTGTACATAGTTAGTCACTCTGCAGTCCTGTCAAAGCTGCCAAGCACTTACTCTACTCTTTATGTACATTCACGCTAGCCTAGCGGTTAGCATGGCTTACTGTCTTCACTCCTAATAAATGTAGTTGATTTGCGGCACACAGACGAGGATTACTAACTTGAAGTGGCTCCTTCGCCCTGTGGAAGGACTTGGTTGGACTGGGCGATATTGCTGAAAACTATCACCATATAAAAACCAGAAGACCATCCCGTCTTTGCCATGTATGGTCTCCTGCTGGGCCCACTTTGGACTGGACTCTCACTATTATGTTAGATCCACTATGGACTGGACTCTCACTATTATGTTAGATCCACTATGGACTGGACTCTCACTATTATGTTAGATCCACTATGGACTGGACTCTCACTATTATGTTAGATCCACTATGGACTGGACTCTCACTATTATGTTAGATCCACTATGGACTGGACTCTCACACTATTATGTTAGATCCACTATGGACTGGACTTTCACACTATTATGTTAGATCCACTATGGACTGGACTCTTACACTATTATGTTACATCCACTATGGACTGGACTCTCACTATTATGTTAGATCCACTATGGACTGGACTCTTACACTATTATGTTAGATCCACTATGGACTGGACTCTCACACTATTATGTTAGATCCACTATGGACTGGACTCTCACTATTATGTTAGATCCACTATGGACTGGACTCTTACACTATTATGTTAGATCCACTATGGACTGGACTCTCACTATTATGTTAGATCCACTATGGACTGGACTCTTACACTATTATGGTACATCCACTATGGACTGGACTTTCACACTATTATGTTAGATCCACTATGGACTGGACTCTCACTATTATGTTAGATCCACTATGGACTGGACTCTTACACTATTATGTTAGATCCACTATGGACTGGACTCTCACACTATTATGTTAGATCCACTATGGACTGGACTTTCACACTATTATGTTAGATCCACTATGGACTGGACTCTTACACTATTATGTTAGATCCACTATGGACTGGACTCTCACACTATTATGTTAGATCCACTATGGACTGGACTCTTACACTATTATGTTAGATCCACTATGGACTGGACTCTTACACTATTATGTTAGATCCACTATGGACTGGACTCTTATTTTAGTTAGATCCACTATGGACTGGACTCTTACACTATTATGTTAGATCCACTATGGACTGGACTCTTACACTATTATGTTAGATCCACTATGGACTGGACTCTCACACTATTATGTTAGATCCACTATGGACTGGACTCTCACACTATTATGTTAGATCCACTATGGACTGGACTCTCACACTATTATGTTAGATCCACTATGGACTGGACTCTTACACTATTATGTTAGATCCACTATGGACTGGACTCTTACACTATTATGTTAGATCCACTATGGACTGGACTCTTATTTTAGTTAGATCCACTATGGACTGGACTCTTACACTATTATGTTAGATCCACTATGGACTGGACTCTTACACTATTATGTTAGATCCACTATGGACTGGACTCTCACACTATTATGTTAGATCCACTATGGACTGGACTCTCACACTATTATGTTAGATCCACTATGGACTGGACTCTCACACTATTATGTTAGATCCACTATGGACTGGACTCTCACACTATTATGTTAGATCCACTATGGACTGGACTCTCACACTATTATGTTAGATCCACTATGGACTGGACTCTCACACTATTATGTTAGATCCACTATGGACTGGACTCTTACACTATTGTTAGATCCACTATGGATTGGACTCTTACACTATTATGTTAGATCCACTATGGACTGGACTCTTACACTATTATGTTAGATCCACTATGGACTGGACTCTCACTATTATGTTAGATCCACTATGGACTGGACTCTTACACTATTATGTTAGATCCACTATGGACTGGACTCTTACACTATTATGTTAGATCCACTATGGACTGGACTCTTACACTATTGTTAGATCCACTATGGATTGGACTCTTACACTATTATGTTAGATCCACTATGGACTGGACTCTTACACTATTATGTTAGATCCACTATGGACTGGACTCTTATTTTAGTTAGATCCACTATGGATTGGACTCTTACACTATTATGTTAGATCCACTATGGACTGGACTCTTACACTATTATGTTAGATCCACTATGGACTGGACTCTCACACTATTATGTTAGATCCACTATGGACTGGACTCTCACACTATTATGTTAGATCCACTATGGACTGGACTCTCACACTATTATGTTAGATCCACTATGGACTGGACTCTCACACTATTATGTTAGATCCACTATGCACTGGACTCTCACTATTATGTTAGATCCACTATGGACTGGACTCTCACACTATTATGTTGGATCCACTATGCACTGGACTCTCACACTATTATGTTAGATCCACTATGGACTGGACTCTCACACTATTATGTTAGATCCACTATGGACTGGACTCTCACACTATTATGTTAGATCCACTATGGACTGGACTCTCACACTATTATGTTAGATCCACTATGGACTGGACTCTCACACTATTATGTTAGATCCACTATGGACTGGACTCTCACACTATTATGTTAGATCCACTATGGACTGGACTCTCACACTATTATGTTAGACCCACTATGGACTGGACTCTCACACTATTATGTTAGATCCACTATGGACTGGACTCTCACGCTATTATGTTAGATCCACTATGGACTGGACTCTCACACTATTATGTTAGATCCACTATGGACTGGACTCTCACACTATTATGTTAGATCCACTATGGACTGGAGTCTCACACTATTATGTTAGATCCACTATGGACTGGACTCTCACACTATTATGTTAGATCCACTATGGACTGGACTCTCACACTATTATGTTAGATCCACTATGGACTGGACTCTCACACTATTATGTTAGATCCACTATGGACTGGACTCTCACTATTATGTTAGATCCACTATGGACTGGACTCTCACACTATTATGTTAGATCCACTATGGACTGGACTCTCACACTATTATGTTAGATCCACTATGGACTGGAGTCTCACACTATTATGTTAGATCCACTATGGACTGGACTCTCACACTATTATGTTAGATCCACTATGGACTGGACTCTCACACTATTATGTTAGATCCACTATGGACTGGACTCTCACACTATTATGTTAGATCCACTATGGACTGGACTCTCACACTATTATGTTAGATCCACTATGGACTGGACTCTCACACTATTATGTTGGATCCACTATGGACTGGACTCTCACACTATTATGTTAGATCCACTATGGACTGGACTCTCACACTATTATGTTAGATCCACTATGGACTGGAGTCTCACACTATTATGTTAGATCCACTATGGACTGGACTCTCACACTATTATGTTAGATCCACTATGGACTGGACTCTTACACTATTATGTTAGATCCACTATGGAATGGACTCTCACACTATTATGTTAGATCCACTATGGACTGGATTCTCACACTATTATGTTAGATCCACTATGGACTGGACTCTTACACTATTATGTTAGATCCACTATGGACTGGACTCTTACACTATTATGTTAGATCCACTATGGACTGGACTCTTACACTATTATGTTAGATCCACTATGGACTGGACTCTCACACTATTATGTTAGATCCACTATGGACTGGACTCTTACACTATTATGTTAGATCCACTATGGACTGGACTCTTACACTATTATGTTAGATCCACTATGGACTGGACTCTTACACTATTATGTTAGATCCACTATGGACTGGACTCTTACACTATTATGTTAGATCCACTATGGACTGGACTCTCACACTATTATGTTAGATCCACTATGGACTGGACTCTTACACTATTATGTTAGATCCACTATGGACTGGACTCTTACACTATTATGTTAGATCCACTATGGACTGGACTCTCACACTATTATGTTAGATCCACTATGGACTGGACTCTCACACTATTATGTTAGATCCACTATGGACTGGACTCTTACACTATTGTTAGATCCACTATGGACTGGACTCTTACACTATTATGTTAGATCCACTATGGACTGGACTCTCACACTATTATGTTAGATCCACTATGGACTGGACTCTTACACTATTATGTTAGATCCACTATGGACTGGACTTTCACACTATTATGTTAGATCCACTATGGACTGGACTCTTACACTATTATGTTAGATCCACTATGGACTGGACTCTCACACTATTATGTTAGATCCACTATGGACTGGACTCTCACTATTATGTTAGATCCACTATGGACTGGACTTTCACACTATTATGTTAGATCCACTATGGACTGGACTTTCACACTATTATGTTAGATCCACTATGGACTGGACTCTTACACTATTATGTTAGATCCACTATGGACTGGACTCTCACACTATTATGTTAGATCCACTATGGACTGGACTCTCACTATTATGTTAGATCCACTATGGACTGGACTTTCACACTATTATGTTAGATCCACTATGGACTGGACTCTTACACTATTATGTTAGATCCACTATGCACTGGACTCTCACTATTATGTTAGATCCACTATGGACTGGACTATCACTATTATGTTGGATCCACTATGGACTGGACTCTCACTATTATGTTAGATCCACTATGGACTGGACTCTCACACTATTATGTTAGATCCACTATGGACTGGACTCTCACTATTATGTTAGATCCACTATGGACTGGACTCTCACACTATTATGTTAGATCCACTATGGACTGGACTCTCACTATTATGTTAGATCCACTATGGACTGGACTCTCACACTATTATGTTAGATCCACTATGCACTGGACTCTCACACTATTATGTTAGATCCACTATGGACTGGACTCTCACACTATTATGTTAGATCCACTATGGACTGGACTCTCACACTATTATGTTAGATCCACTATGGACTGGACTCTCACACTATTATGTTAGATCCACTATGGACTGGACTCTCACACTATTATGTTAGATCCACTATGGACTGGACTCTCACACTATTATGTTAGATCCACTATGGACTGAACTTCGACGTCTCTAGAGGGAGACCGAATATGCGGTCCTCTCCAAGGTTTCTCATATTCATTCACATTGACATCCCACTAGGGTGAGGTTTTTTTTGCCCGTATGTGGGATCTGTACCGCAGATATCGTTTGTGGCTTGTGCAGCCCTTTGAGACACGTGTGGATATATTCCCATCAGCTATCAGGTCAGGAAGGAAACGTCAACACAAGCCTGGGAAAAACAATCAATGTAAACAAAATAAACAATAAGCTCTTAAAACAAAGGTGCAAAAGTAAAGTAGATGAAAGAAATGCTTAATAAAGTTGACCAAAATAGTGCAAAACATGAGAATGTAAGCATAGTTAGTGCAGTGCTCTAACGGGTGGTGTGGTCCTTGGTCTGATCACCCTTCCTTTTAAAAAACATTGAATTAAAAAAGGGTATGTTTTATACACAATTTCTCCATTTTTATTTTCTCTTCTAACTCCATGCCTCCAAGAATCAAGCAGCAGACAAGCAAACTTGATACTGTCACCTGATTGGCTGATAATGTGTCACTTCCCTGATGGCTGACAGCGAGTGCCTTTCTTCATGCAACCAACCTTCAGTTCCTTCCACACACTGGCTCTCTTACAACTAAGACAGCAACATTTGACCTGTCCATCACGATATGTATTGATATGGTTTCTTCATGCAACCAACCTTCAGTTCCTTCCACACACTGGCTCTCTTACAACTAAGACAGCAACATTTGATGTGTCCATCACGATATATATTGATATGGTTTCTTCATGCAACCAACCTTCAGTTCCTTCCACACACTGGCTCTCTTACAACTAAGACAGCAACATTTGATGTGTCCATCACGATATATATTGATATGGTTTCTTCATGCAACCAACCTTCAGTTCCTTCCACACACTGGCTCTCTTACAACTAAGACAGCAACATTTGACGTGTCCATCATGATATATATTGATATGGTTTCTTCATGCAACCAACCTTCAGTTCCTTCCACACACTGGCTCTCTTACAACTAAGACAGCAACATTTGATGTGTCCATCACGATATATATTGATATGGTTTCTTCATGCAACCAACCTTCAGTTCCTTCCACACGCTGGCTCTCTTACAACTAAGACAGCAACATTTGACCTGTCCATCACGATATATATTGATATGGTTTCTTCATGCAACCAACCTTCAGTTCCTTCCACACGCTGGCTCTCTTACAACTAAGACAGCAACATTTGATGTGTCCATCATGATATATATTGATATGGTTTCTTCATGCAACCAACCTTCAGTTCCTTCCACACACTGGCTCTCTTACAACTAAGACAGCAACATTTGATGTGTCCATCATGATATATATTGATATGGTTTCTTCATGCAACCAACCTTCAGTTCCTTCCACACACTGGCTCTCTTACAACTAAGACAGCAACATTTGATGTGTCCATCACGATATATATTGATATGGTTTCTTCATGCAACCAACCTTCAGTTCCTTCCACACACTGGCTCTCTTACAACTAAGACAGCAACATTTGATGTGTCCATCATGATATATATTGATATGGTTTCTTCATGCAACCAACCTTCAGTTCCTTCCACACACTGGCTCTCTTACAACTAAGACAGCAACATTTGACCTGTCCATCATGATATATATTGATATGGTTTCTTCATGCAACCAACCTTCAGTTCCTTCCACACACTGGCTCTCTTACAACTAAGACAGCAACATTTGACCTGTCCATCATGATATATATTGATATGGTTTCTTCATGCAACCAACCTTCAGTTCCTTCCACACACTGGCTCTCTTACAACTAAGACAGCAACATTTGATGTGTCCATCATGATATATATTGATATGGTTTCTTCATGCAACCAACCTTCAGTTCCTTCCACACACTGGCTCTCTTACAACTAAGACAGCAACATTTGATGTGTCCATCACGATATATATTGATATGGTTTCTTCATGCAACCAACCTTCAGTTCCTTCCACACGCTGGCTCTCTTACAACTAAGACAGCAACATTTGACCTGTCCATCATGATATATATTGATATGGTTTCTTCATGCAACCAACCTTCAGTTCCTTCCACACACTGGCTCTCTTACAACTAAGACAGCAACATTTGATGTGTCCATCACGATATATATTGATATGGTTTCTTCATGCAACCAACCTTCAGTTCCTTCCACACACTGGCTCTCTTACAACTAAGACAGCAACATTTGACCTGTCCATCACGATATATATTGATATGGTTTCTTCATGCAACCAACCTTCAGTTCCTTCCACACACTGGCTCTCTTACAACTAAGACAGCAACATTTGACCTGTCCATCACGATATATATTGATATGGTTTCTTCATGCAACCAACCTTCAGTTCCTTCCACACACTGGCTCTCTTACAACTAAGACAGCAACATTTGATGTGTCCATCACGATATATATTGATATGGTTTCTTCATGCAACCAACCTTCAGTTCCTTCCACACACTGGCTCTCTTACAACTAAGACAGCAACATTTGATGTGTCCATCACGATATATATTGATATGGTTTCTTCATGCAACCAACCTTCAGTTCCTTCCACACACTGGCTCTCTTACAACTAAGACAGCAACATTTGATGTGTCCATCACGATATATATTGATATGGTTTCTTCATGCAACCAACCTTCAGTTCCTTCCACACGCTGGCTCTCTTACAACTAAGACAGCAACATTTGACCTGTCCATCATGATATATATTGATATGGTTTCTTCATGCAACCAACCTTCAGTTCCTTCCACACACTGGCTCTCTTACAACTAAGACAGCAACATTTGACCTGTCCATCACGATATATATTGATATGGTTTCTTCATGCAACCAACCTTCAGTTCCTTCCACACACTCTCTTACAACTAAGACAGCAACATTTGATGTGTCCATCACGATATATATTGATATGGTTTCTTCATGCAACCAACCTTCAGTTCCTTCCACACACTGGCTCTCTTACAACTAAGACAGCAACATTTGATGTGTCCATCATGATATATATTGATATGGTTTCTTCATGCAACCAACCTTCAGTTCCTTCCACACACTGGCTCTCTTACAACTAAGACAGCAACATTTGATGTGTCCATCACAATATATATTGATATGGTTTCTTCATGCAACCAACCTTCAGTTCCTTCCACACACTGGCTCTCTTACAACTAAGACAGCAACATTTGATGTGTCCATCACGATATATATTGATATGGTTTCTTCATGCAACCAACCTTCAGTTCCTTCCACACACTGGCTCTCTTACAACTAAGACAGCAACATTTGATGTGTCCATCACGATATATATTGATATGGTTTCTTCATGCAACCAACCTTCAGTTCCTTCCACACACTGGCTCTCTTACAACTAAGACAGCAACATTTGATGTGTCCATCATGATATATATTGATATGGTTTCTTCATGCAACCAACCTTCAGTTCCTTCCACACACTGGCTCTCTTACAACTAAGACAGCAACATTTGATGTGTCCATCACAATATATATTGATATGGTTTCTTCATGCAACCAACCTTCAGTTCCTTCCACACACTGGCTCTCTTACAACTAAGACAGCAACATTTGATGTGTCCATCACGATATATATTGATATGGTTTCTTCATGCAACCAACCTTCAGTTCCTTCCACACACTGGCTCTCTTACAACTAAGACAGCAACATTTGATGTGTCCATCATGATATATATTGATATGGTTTCTTCATGCAACCAACCTTCAGTTCCTTCCACACACTGGCTCTCTTACAACTAAGACAGCAACATTTGATGTGTCCATCATGATATATATTGATATGGTTTCTTCATGCAACCAACCTTCAGTTCCTTCCACACGCTGGCTCTCTTACAACTAAGACAGCAACATTTGATGTGTCCATCACGATATATATTGATATGGTTTCTTCATGCAACCAACCTTCAGTTCCTTCCACACACTGGCTCTCTTACAACTAAGACAGCAACATTTGATGTGTCCATCATGATATATATTGATATGGTTTCTTCATGCAACCAACCTTCAGTTCCTTCCACACACTGGCTCTCTTACAACTAAGACAGCAACATTTGATGTGTCCATCACGATATATATTGATATGGTTTCTTCATGCAACCAACCTTCAGTTCCTTCCACACGCTGGCTCTCTTACAACTAAGACAGCAACATTTGATGTGTCCATCACGATATATATTGATATGGTTTCTTCATGCAACCAACCTTCAGTTCCTTCCACACGCTGGCTCTCTTACAACTAAGACAGCAACATTTGATGTGTCCATCATGATATATATTGATATGGTTTCTTCATGCAACCAACCTTCAGTTCCTTCCACACACTGGCTCTCTTACAACTAAGACAGCAACATTTGATGTGTCCATCACGATATATATTGATATGGTTTCTTCATGCAACCAACCTTCAGTTCCTTCCACACACTGGCTCTCTTACAACTAAGACAGCAACATTTGATGTGTCCATCACGATATATATTGATATGGTTTCTTCATGCAACCAACCTTCAGTTCCTTCCACACACTGGCTCTCTTACAACTAAGACAGCAACATTTGACCTGTCCATCACGATATATATTGATATGGTTTCTTCATGCAACCAACCTTCAGTTCCTTCCACACACTGGCTCTCTTACAACTAAGACAGCAACATTTGATGTGTCCATCACGATATATATTGATATGGTTTCTTCATGCAACCAACCTTCAGTTCCTTCCACACGCTGGCTCTCTTACAACTAAGACAGCAACATTTGATGTGTCCATCACGATATATATTGATATGGTTTCTTCATGCAACCAACCTTCAGTTCCTTCCACACGCTGGCTCTCTTACAACTAAGACAGCAACATTTGATGTGTCCATCACGATATATATTGATATGGTTTCTTCATGCAACCAACCTTCAGTTCCTTCCACACGCTGGCTCTCTTACAACTAAGACAGCAACATTTGATGTGTCCATCACGATATATATTGATATGGTTTCTTCATGCAACCAACCTTCAGTTCCTTCCACACGCTGGCTCTCTTACAACTAAGACAGCAACATTTGACCTGTCCATCATGATATATATTGATATGGTTTCTTCATGCAACCAACCTTCAGTTCCTTCCACACACTGGCTCTCTTACAACTAAGACAGCAACATTTGATGTGTCCATCACGATATATATTGATATGGTTTCTTCATGCAACCAACCTTCAGTTCCTTCCACACACTGGCTCTCTTACAACTAAGACAGCAACATTTGACCTGTCCATCACGATATATATTGATATGGTTTCTTCATGCAACCAACCTTCAGTTCCTTCCACACACTGGCTCTCTTACAACTAAGACAGCAACATTTGACCTGTCCATCACGATATATATTGATATGGTTTCTTCATGCAACCAACCTTCAGTTCCTTCCACACACTGGCTCTCTTACAACTAAGACAGCAACATTTGATGTGTCCATCACGATATATATTGATATGGTTTCTTCATGCAACCAACCTTCAGTTCCTTCCACACACTGGCTCTCTTACAACTAAGACAGCAACATTTGATGTGTCCATCACGATATATATTGATATGGTTTCTTCATGCAACCAACCTTCAGTTCCTTCCACACACTCTCTTACAACTAAGACAGCAACATTTGATGTGTCCATCACGATATATATTGATATGGTTTCTTCATGCAACCAACCTTCAGTTCCTTCCACACACTGGCTCTCTTACAACTAAGACAGCAACATTTGACCTGTCCATCATGATATATATTGATATGGTTTCTTCATGCAACCAACCTTCAGTTCCTTCCACACGCTGGCTCTCTTACAACTAAGACAGCAACATTTGATGTGTCCATCACGATATATATTGATATGGTTTCTTCATGCAACCAACCTTCAGTTCCTTCCACACACTGGCTCTCTTACAACTAAGACAGCAACATTTGACCTGTCCATCACGATATATATTGATATGGTTTCTTCATGCAACCAACCTTCAGTTCCTTCCACACACTGGCTCTCTTACAACTAAGACAGCAACATTTGATGTGTCCATCACGATATATATTGATATGGTTTCTTCATGCAACCAACCTTCAGTTCCTTCCACACACTGGCTCTCTTACAACTAAGACAGCAACATTTGACCTGTCCATCATGATATATATTGATATGGTTTCTTCATGCAACCAACCTTCAGTTCCTTCCACACACTGGCTCTCTTACAACTAAGACAGCAACATTTGACCTGTCCATCATGATATATATTGATATGGTTTCTTCATGCAACCAACCTTCAGTTCCTTCCACACACTGGCTCTCTTACAACTAAGACAGCAACATTTGATGTGTCCATCACGATATATATTGATATGGTTTCTTCATGCAACCAACCTTCAGTTCCTTCCACACACTGGCTCTCTTACAACTAAGACAGCAACATTTGACCTGTCCATCATGATATATATTGATATGGTTTCTTCATGCAACCAACCTTCAGTTCCTTCCACACACTGGCTCTCTTACAACTAAGACAGCAACATTTGACCTGTCCATCACGATATATATTGATATGGTTTCTTCATGCAACCAACCTTCAGTTCCTTCCACACGCTGGCTCTCTTACAACTAAGACAGCAACATTTGATGTGTCCATCACGATATATATTGATATGGTTTCTTCATGCAACCAACCTTCAGTTCCTTCCACACACTCTCTTACAACTAAGACAGCAACATTTGACCTGTCCATCACGATATATATTGATATGGTTTCTTCATGCAACCAACCTTCAGTTCCTTCCACACACTGGCTCTCTTACAACTAAGACAGCAACATTTGATGTGTCCATCACGATATATATTGATATGGTTTGATGGCCAGGATGACTATGTAGCCGACTCGAGGAATGATGAGGTTGCAAATGTAACTTAGATATTGGGTTTTCGCTATGTAAATAGAGAAAAGCGCTATATAAATATAATTCACTTCACCTCACAAAGCAAGCAGCCATTCACATGCTGCACTTGTGACAATGTTAGCATGCTAACTTTTTTACCAGCTTTTTAACTCCTAAAAATCATGAATTTTGATACTTGCCGCCATCTTGGAAGGATGTTGACGTCTCTGATATTTGCATGCTAACATGAATTAAATAATGTTGTATCTTTACACCTACTAATTGTGCATTTTGCTATTTCCTCTTACCCTGTCACGTGCTACCATTCTAATGTTAGCATGCCAACTTTTTATGCAAACTTTTTTTGTTGTGTCTTGTGCAGCCCTTTGACAACTTTGATTGGTTGATGTTTTGAGCCCATAATGTATGTTTAATCCTGATTGTTGAGACTTGGGAGGAGGCCTAGGTGTCCTACATCAGCCCGAGGAAGGACCTGGTTTAGCCGTGTTAGCGAGCCACATTTTGGACTGGTGTGTGACCTCAATCCATGTCATTTCTGCTCAGAATATTTGACAAGTACAGTACTCAAACAGAACATAAAACACATAAATTCACCCCAACAACCCATTTTCTACCTCTTGTCCCTCTCACATTTCCAAGGCGGTTGGAGCCTATCCCACCATTAATAAAAAAAAAAAAAAAACGGTCTTTGAGCCCGATGATCAGTAACATACCATAAATTCCAGACATCAAGCTGCTACTTTGTTCCTACACTTTGAACCTTGCGGCTTATAAAACAGTGTGGCTAATTGATACATTTTGAGAATGTGTTTTATTGTTTGTGCTATGGCGCTATCTTTTTCACGAGTTTGCTCACTGCATGTGCTGCAGTGTCCTTCCAATTAGTGCTTTTAAACCGGAAAGCTGTTCAGTCTTCTCGCCGCCCATAGCGTTTCTACTCGTATGGATTCTTCATTCATCACTCCAAGCAACGTTTGTAAGTTTTGCAATATAACTAAAACTACTGACTCGAGCGTCCCATGTGTGATGTCTGTAGGAGTGTATTCATGCATATTTGTAGCTGCTGTCGTAAAGTAATGAAGCTAGCCACGTTTGCCTTAGCTACTATGCTAACACGTTTACAAATGTCTGTTTTAGTACAAACCCCGTTTCCATATGAGTTGGGAAATGGTGTTAGATGTAAATATAAACAGAATACAATGATTTGCAAATCCTTTTCAAGCCATATTCAGTTGAATATGCTACAAAGACAACATATTTCATGTTCAAACTCATAAACATTTGTATTTATTTTTTTTGATAATAATCATTAACTTTAGAATTTGATGCCAGCAACACGTGACAAAGAAGTTGGGAAAGGTGGAAATAAATACTGATAAAGTTGAGGAATGCTCATCAAACACTTATTTGGAACATCCCCCAGGTGTGCAGGCTAATTGGGAACAGGTGGGTGCCATGATTGGCTATAAAAACAGCTTCCCAAAAAATGTTTGAAAGACTCACATCCTTGTCCACAACTGCGTGAGCAAATAGTCAAACAGTTTAAGAACAACCTTTCTCAAAGTGACATTGCAAGAAATTGAGGGATTTCAACATCTACGCTCCATAATATCATCAAAAGGTTCAGAGAATCTGGAGAAATCACTGCACGTAAGCGGCATGGCCAGAAACCAACATTGAATGACCGTGACCTTCCATCCCCCAGACGGCACTGTATCAAAAACCCACATCAATTTCTAAAGGATATCACCACATGGGCTCAGGAACACTTCAGAAAACCACTGTCACTAAATACAGCTGGTCGCTACATCTGTAAGTGCAAGTTAAAGCTCTACTATGCAAAGCGAAAGCCATTTATCAACAACATCCAGAAACGCCGCTGGCTTCTATGGGCCCGAGATCATCTAAGACGGACTGATGCAAAGTGGAAAAGTGTTCTGTGGTCTGACGAGTCCACATTTCAAATTGTTTTTGGAAATATTCGACATCGTGTCATCTGGACCAAAGGGGAAGTGAACCATCTAGACTGTTATCGACGCAAAGTGTAAAAGCCAGCATGTGTGATGGTATGGGGGTGCATTAGTGTCCAAGGCATGGGTAACTTACACATCTGTGAAGGCACCATTAATGCTGAAAGGTACATACAGCTTTTGGAACAACATATGCTGCCATCTAAGCGCCGTCTTTTTCATGGACGCCCCTGCTTATTTCAGCAACACAATGCCAAGCCACATTCAGCATGTGTTACAACCGTGTGGTTTCGTAGTAAAAGAGTGCGGGTACTTTCCTGGCCCGCCTGCAGTCCAGACCTGTCTCCCATGGAAAATGTGTGGCGCATTATGAAGCCTAAAATAGGACAGCGGAGACCCCGGACTGTTGAAGGACTGAAGCTCTACATAAAACAAGAATGGGAAAGAATTCCACTTTCAAAACTTCAACAATTAGTTTCCTCAGTTCCCAAACGTTTATTGAGTGTTGTTAAAAGAAAAGCTGATGTAACACAGTGGTGAACATGCCCTTTCCCAACTACTTTGGCACATGTTGGAGCCATGAAATTCTAAGTTAATTATTTGCGAAAAAAATCAATAAAGTTTATGAGTTTGAACATGAAATATGTTGTCTTTGTAGCATATTCAACTGAATATGGCTTGAAAAGGAATTGCAAATCATTGTATTCTGTTTATATTTACATCTAACACCATTTAGCAACTCAAATGGAAACGGGGTTTGTATTATTAAGTTACAACGGCATTCTTTTTGTATCGTTTGACTTTCACGAATTCCTCAGTGAGTTCACCAAAATGTCAGCGTGGAGTTATTGAGTCTGTTTAGCTGATTGGAGAGCTAGCGAGTGGGTCCATGACCATGACTTCTGTTTTGTTTGATCGGACGTTTTACTGCCTTGTTACAGACAAATAAGGTATGTAAATAAATGTTTAAAACATCTGCGTAAATAACTCATTTCACAACGTATATATCTGAAAGAAAGTGTTGTATCCCGACTTTGTATTGAGACAAAATAAAATGTGGTAGATTAGCAAAGGAGCAAAACAAATTGACCATCTTGGGCCGCGAGCCACCTGACTGTATGGTGTGTGGCTCCTTACCTCTTGAAGGCCTCGGCGGGGTTCCTCTCGCACTCGCCGGGCTGCAGGGCTCCCTGCACGGCCGGGTCGCGCACCTTCTCCTCGTAGCCCGGCACCAGCCCGCCGCGGCAGATCTGCGCCACCAGGCGGCGGACGAAGCCGGCGACGCACAGCGTGTCCGAGTCGTCCGCCCGGCAGAAGTGGAACGCCAGGCCGCGCTGGTGCAGGCCCCGCTGGGCTCCCTGGGCGGACGTGGGCCACAGCAGCTCCGTGCACAGCGCCGTTTTCCCGCTGCCGGGACCGCCGACCAGCAACACCCCCCAGGAGTTGCCGCCTTTCACGGGCGCCGGCTGCTTACCGGGTGTGCCGCTCGCCCCGCCGAGGTTGTCGCTCTTCTCCTGGAGGCAATGCTGGATCTTGTGGAAGACCCATTCCCGGCAATAAAAGCGTTTCCCCTGCAGCAAACTGCTTTGGGCCATTGTGCTGCGCTGGTTCCTCCTTCTCTTCATACGGCGCCCATCCTCCTGCCCCTCACATCCTCACTTCCTGGTCCATAGCTAGTGCCATCACCACTCAGCTCTCAGGACGTGGCTTGGCTTGGCAAAAAGTCAAGTATCTAGGTGGAAACAACAAACCGGTGTCGACGATGAAGTCAGAGATTTTCCACCAACTTCTTCCAGCTTTTTCCCTGGGCGCCAAGCGAGCGCTCCTCGTGGTTACTCCCGCGCCGCCTTAGCATGGCGCTGGCGGGGCATGGCACGCGGCGGGCGGGAGGCAGTTAGCCATGGCAGAGGCTGGCGTGATGTACGGTGAAGGATGGGGCCCCCACGGCCTCCATTACTGACACTCCTGTCCTTTTCTGCCGTCAAACATTCCTGGGGAAACAGGAGAAGAAAGGCAGGCGTGTCAGCACCCTCGCAGACAGGAACATTTCTAACCCATATTTGACCTTTACACTACATCTCATCTACTACCTCTTTCAGTTGGCTTTTTGACAACTCCAGTACAATGTCATGCACCACAGAAATGGTAACAAGTCAAACAACGTGGGCAATTCTCGCCTTTAGCCACGCCCCCTGGAGAAATATACTTCCTGTCTTGTGACCTTACATCAACATGTCATGGCTTCCAATAACAGGGGTGTTTTAGCTCAGCCTGGGGCTGAAACTGCATGAGAACTTCAAAATAAAGACAACTTCGGACTGTCATCTCAGTCTAACTCTAAACATGTACATATCACGACTAATCCTCTTCCTCATTAGTCGAAAATTCTGATGGGGAAAAAATGGCGCAGTTTGAAGAACACAATGAACTTATACTTTGTCTCAGTGGATTTAGAAAGCCGTAAAACGTTAAGCACTTCCTCCTTAGCATTCTCATGTTGGCAGTTCACCGTTCAAAACGTGAGGAAAATCAACCGAGTGTTTCCTCAAACCGCCGCATTGGTGACATCCGCAACTGCCACAACACATTCATTTATCATCATTCCAATATTACAATTACAATATAAACAAAAAAATTCAAGGTAAAATAACTACAAACTTGACCAATGTTTAAGCATAAAATAAACACAACAAATATAGAAACCTACCTTTTTACAAAGGAGTTCAGGGTGCGCATCTTGCATTTAACCAATTGCAAGCGCTGCACGGAACTTTAACTAAAAATATGATGGTCAAATTCACTTAAGTATTTGCATCTTAACGTTTTGTTATTGTATCTGTTTCGTGGATCATTTACAATGAAAGAAGGTATTGTTCGTCGATGCTGCACCAGTCTGCCGCCAGCAACAACAGGAGCGATCCAGTGGGTGCTTACAGTCAGCTGACACGCCTTCTCTGAATACTGTCATGTGTGACATGGGTTACACTTGAAATGCTATTGCGACATCAAGTGGACACATTTAGAAGGGCCGTTTTCTCATTCAAATGTTGTCTGTTTTTATATTTAGCAAACTGATCTTGCGAACCGCGGGCTGGAATAAACATGTTTTACTCAAGTACCGTATTTTCCGGACTATCAAGTTCAACGATATATAAGTCGCACTCACTAAATAGTAGAATAAGAAAACTTTTTTTCCATATATTAGCCACACCCGACTATAAGTTGCAGATAAGTACGTTGTGAAATGAATTATTTACACAGATATGTTTTGTAATTGTTTGTTTACATACTTTAATTGTTTGTAACACGCCAGTAAAACGGCTAATCAAACAAAACAGAAGTCATCGTCATGAACCCGATAGCTTCGCAAGCTAGCGCTCCAATTAGCTAAATAGATTCAATAAGCCGCAAGATTCAAAGTGCAAGAAGAAAGTAGTAATTTATGGTAATTAGACAGGAATGGCAAAGACGTTACGGAAAGTTCCTTTTGACTTGAATCCAAAATAATAAGAAAAACTAACTTCTACATTCTGTCATTGTTTGGCTTGAATTTAGCTTCCTTATTTCTTCAACATCTTCATCAAACAAGAAGGTTTTTTACAGCCTCAAGTGAGAACTTTGACCCTCAGGCATCACTAAAACATATTGATTGAACACAGTCGACATTCAAATAGAGATAGTCATTTAGAAAAGACATTAAATGAAGGTGTGTCATGATTTTTGGTGTTGCATCTGAATGATTGTTTGGCAACCTCTGACGTAAACGCTGTAGACCAGGTGTGTCCAAAGCGTTCGCGGCCGATGGCTAATTTTTCCTTAGCATTCTAATGTTAACGTGCTAGCTTTTTGCCTAATTTTGCAGGTATACACCTCAGTGTCAAATACTTTGTTACTTGGCGGGTGAAACCTGTTAGCATGCTAAGGTTTGTATGCTACCTTTTTAAAAATATTTTTGTAGGTTGACACCTCAGTCACACTTGATACATGCTAACTTTAGCTGGCTAGCATTTTCCAGGTACGCACCTCGGAGTATTATATTTTGCTACTTCGGTTTTAAGCTCCTAAAAATGTGGAATAGTCATGGGGAAGATTTGAGACAGGCCTCTAGGATGCTAATGTTAGGGTTAGAGTTAGAGTTAGTTCACAATACCAAACCCAGGCTGGAAAGACTTCTTATTTAAATGTGCATTGGACGACTGAAAGGATTTTATCTACAGTTTATTTTTCAATGGTCATTGTTTTTATAACAATTGTATTTTCTGATTTGTGTTTGAACGGTTCTACGGAACAATTCATCTTGTAAATAACTTGTTACAGTTAGCATTCTAACTATAGCATGCTAACTTTTTTTGAGCTAATTAAGCAAGTTTACACCTGAGCGTCATATATTTGGTTAAGCATGCCATTGTTGGCATCCTACTGTTTTTCTTAAGCTTATTTTGCAAATATATTTTGTGACATGGCGCTATCTGGCCAGCGTGCTAACTGTTAGCATTTCAACTCAACGGTGGCTCTTCAGCATTCACACAAAAATTCTACTGAAATAGTATGTTCTAGTTCTTTGAAAATTATCTACATATTGTACAGGTTTCAAAGGTGAAAATGACAAAATTGGCCCCGCCGTCCTTTCGTATTAGTCAGGCGGTGGCCAGGGGTGGAAAAAGTGAAGCAGACAATACAATGTGTCTGTCCACCCTCCTCAAATGTGATGATGATGATGATGATCATGCATGCTCTTGCCTTGCCTTGCTTTTATTGCAACTCTCTCCATTCTTGGCACTTTCTGTCAGCCCCCTCCTTCCTTCCTTCTTTTCTATGTGGCTTTAAATCTCAAACATCCGCACTCTGCTGCCAAGTCCAAAAGAGTGTGTCTAGTGTTGACCATTGTGGTGTTGGAAGTGAGACTGGACCTTCAAGTTAGTTGGAAGACAAATCTCCTTCACAGGCTTCTATTTGGGGGGGACTAGCTAACAAATGCGCGCATTGATACAGAGATGTTCATATTTGGGGGGGACTAGCTAACAAATGCGCGCATTGATACAGAGATGTTCATATTTGGGGGGGACTAGCTAACAAATGCGCGCATTGATACAGAGATGTTCATATTTGGGGGGGACTAGCTAACACATGCGCGCATTGATACAGAGATGTTCATATTTGGGGGGGACTAGCTAACACATGCGCGCATTGATACAGAGATGTTCATATTTGGGGGGACTAGCTATCAAATGCGCGCATTGATACAGAGATTTAAAGGCGGCGGTGCAGATGTTCGATGGCCGTCGTACTTCAACTTCAACAAAGCAGATGTGAGGACGACAAAAAAAAAAAAAAGAAGACGAGGAGTCTCTCACCTTGTCGGCTTTTTGTCCTCGGCGACACCCAAACTTCAGCCTTGGAGCTCCGATATGTTCATCCGAGCAACGCGGCGTCTTTCTTTCAACTTCACCTCTTTTTCTTTCCGCCGTCTCTCCTTTTCTCGCCGTCTCGTCCTCCAGGCGCTGCGGGCTCCTCCTGCCTCCTGCTGTCCGACGCACACACACCGCCGCCCGGCCAGTAGAGCCACTGAGACTCCCCGCCTCCAAAACACTGGTCTGGCAGCACCAGACGGGCCGCGGAGCATGCTGGGAGTTGGAGTCTTTGTGTCCTGCCGTCGGCTACTTCATAATAAAAGCATCAGGCGATGCTTTACTTTGGAAGCCCGTTTCCGCCACGATAAAAAAAGGAATACCCCAGTGGTGAGTCGTTAGCGTGAGACGAAAAGTAGAAATGATGAGATAATAAAGACAAAATAACGAGATAAGAGAAGATACGGGGACTTGGGGGTGGCGTGGACGTGCCAGCAACCTGAGGATTCCTGGTTCAATTCCCACTTACTACCAACCTCATCACATCCGTTGTGCGCCATCTCTCTCTCTGTGCGTGCGTGTGTGTGTGTGCGTGTGTGTGTATGAGTGTCTGTGAAACTGGTGTCAAAGTGTTTTGAGTAAAGTAAAGTAAAGTAAAGTAAAGTAGCAATGATTGTAACACACATACTAGATGTGACGAAATTATTCTCTGCATTTGACCCATCACCCATGATCACCCCCCGGGAGGTGAGGGGAGCAGTGGGCAACAGCTGTGCCGCGCCCAGTGATCATTTATGGTGATTTGACTACCTTGAAGATAGAAAAGTGCTATACAAGCACAACCATTTACATACAAAAATGGACATTTTGAGAAAATAAAGTCAGAATGATGACAAACAAACTTGTACATATGAAATACATTTTTAAAAAATCGACTTTTTGACATAAGAATATATATATATATATATATATATATATATATATATATATATATATATATATATATATATATATATATATATAGGCTTCACGGTGGCAGAGGGGTTAGTGCGTCTGCCTCACAATACGAAGGTCCTGCAGTCCGGGGTTCAATCCCAGGCTCTGGATCTTTCTGTGTGGAGTTTGCATGTTCTCCCCGTGAATGTGTGGGTTCCCTCCGGGTACTCGGGCTTCCTCCCACCTCCAAAGACATGCACCTGGGGATAGGCCCCTCCCACCTCCAAAGACATGCACCTGGGGATAGGCCCCTCCCACCTCCAAAGACATGCACCTGGGGATAGGCCCCTCCCACCTCCAAAGACATGCACCTGGGGATAGGTTGATTGGCAACACTAAATGGTCCCTAGTGTGTGAATGTTGTCTGTCTATCTGTGTTGGCCCTGTGATGAGGTGGCAACTTGTCCAGGTTGTACACCGCCTTCCACCCGATTGTAGCTGAGATAGGCTCCACCCCCCTCCACGACCCCAAAAGGGCATAAGCGGTAGAAAATGGAAATATGTATATATATATATATGTATATACATATATATATATATATATATATATATATATATATATGTATATACATATATACATATATATATATATGTATATATATATATATATATATATATATATATATATATATATATATATATGTATATACATATATACATATATGTGTATATATATATATATATATATATATATATATATACAGTGGGGCAAACAAGTATTTAGTCAGCCAGCGATTGTGCAAGTTCTCCCACTTCAAATGATGACAGAGGTCTGTCATTTTCATCATAGGTACACTTCAACTGGGAGAGACAGAATGGGAAACTCAGTATTCTTCTTCCTCCAAACACGAGTTGAGTTTATAACAAAATGGATACATGGATGATACAGCAGAGGATGGGGAGAATGTCATGTGGTCAGATGAAACCAAAATAGAACTTTTTGCTATAAACTCAACTCGTCATACATGTGTGTGTGTGCGTATGTATGTATGTATGTATGTAGATATATGTGTATGTATGTATGTAGATATATGTGTATGTATGTATGTAGATATATGTGTATGTATGTATGTAGATATATGTGTATGTATGTATGTATGTAGATATATGTGTATGTATGTATGTAGATATATGTGCATGTATGTATGTATGTATGTAGATATATGTGTATGTATGTATGTAGATATATGTGCATGTATGTATGTATGTATGTAGATATATGTGTATGTATGTATGTAGATATATGTGCATGTATGTATGTATGTATGTAGATATATGTGTATGTATGTATGTAGATATATGTGCATGTATGTATGTAGATATATGTGTATGTATGTATGTATGTAGATATATGTGTATGTATGTATGTAGATATATGTGTATGTATGTATGTAGATATATGTGTATGTATGTATGTATGTAGATATATGTGTATGTATGTATGTAGATATATGTGCATGTATGTATGTATGTATGTAGATATATGTGTATGTATGTATGTAGATATATGTGCATGTATGTATGTATGTATGTAGATATATGTGTATGTATGTATGTAGATATATGTGCATGTATGTATGTATGTATGTAGATATATGTGTATGTATGTATGTAGATATATGTGCATGTATGTATGTATGTATGTATGTAGATATATGTGTATGTATAAGAAAGACCTGAGAGAAATGGGAGTCAGCTGGCATGGAGCAGGAAGGGTCGCCATTGACCAGAACAAATGGACAGGACTCATCGCCCAATGTTCCAACAGGAATGGGAGGAAAGAAGTACTCTCAAAATCGTCACGTCACGAGTGACACTTTCCCTGCCATTATTTTTAAAATGCTAAAGGAGGTTTTCTTTGCCTTCACTGTGAGTAAACCAGAGGTCTTGTTCTACAGCCATACACATCACACTAATGGTTGTGATATAACACAATTTTAACACTCTTTACTAATATGCGCCACACTCTGTGAACCCACACCAAATAAGAATAACAAACACATTTCTGGAGAGCATTGGATCTGTGGCACATTATAAACGCAGCATAGGGATTACCCATAATGCCATGCAACTGTGACTCTTGGATATATTATACACGCGTCTCTCCAAACTCTGCAGTCCTGTCTTTTCATCCACATCTTCTCCAGTCTCTCCAAACTCTGCAGTCCTGTCTCTTCATCCACATCTTCTCCAGTCTCTCCAAACTCTGCAGTCCTGTCTCTTCATCCACATCTTCTCCAGTCTCTCCAAACTCCGCAGTCCTGTCTCTTCATCCACATCTTCTCCAGTCTCTCCAAACTCCGCAGTCCTGTCTCTTCATCCACATCTTCTCCAGTCTCTCCAAACTCTGCAGTCCTGTCTCTTCATCCACATCTTCTCCAGTCTCTCCAAACTCCGCAGTCCTGTCTCTTCATCCACATCTTCTCCAGTCTCTCCAAACTCCGCAGTCCTGTCTCTTCATCCACATCTTCTCCAGTCTCTCCAAACTCTGCAGTCCTGTCTCTTCATCCACATCTTCTCCAGTCTCTCCAAACTCCGCAGTCCTGTCTTTTCATCCACATCTTCTCCAGTCTCTCCAAACTCCGCAGTCCTGTCTCTTCATCCACATCTTCTCCAGTCCCTCCAAACTCCGCAGTCCTGTCTCTTCATCCACATCTTCTCCAGTCCCTCCAAACTCCGCAGTCCTGTCTTTTCATCCACATCTTCTCCAGTCTCTCCAAGCTCCGCAGTCCTGTCTTTTCATCCACATCTTCTCCAGTCTCTCCAAACTCTGCAGTCCTGTCTCTTCATCCACATCTTCTCCAGTCTCTCCAAACTCTGCAGTCCTGTCTCTTCATCCACATCTTCTCCAGTCTCTCCAAACTCTGCAGTCCTGTCTCTTCATCCACATCTTCTCCAGTCTCTCCAAACTCCGCAGTCCTTTCTCTTCATCCACATCTTCTCCAGTCTCTCCAAACTGACTCTGGTGTGGCAGAGACCCAGCAGCTGGTCACCATGGCCAAAAGGCTCCCGGGAGGCAGATCCAGAAGTCAATAAAAAACCATCGCAGAAATCACAAAAGTGCCACCCCTTGACACACAGTCCCATAGGGTCCCGGACCAAAAGGAAAAAAAAAAAAAATAATTATATATGTGTATATATATATATATATATATATATATATATATATATATATATATATATATATATATATACATATATATGTCTTGATTGGATTATCCAGAGAATAGTGCTTGATACCGTGGTAGAGCGCAATATGTAGGTGTGAGAAAAATCCCAAGACTACTTCATCTCTACAGAATTGTTTCATGAGGGGTTCCCTCAATCATCAGGAGATTTTTTTTTTCAATCTCCTGATGATTGAGGGAACCCCTCATGAAACACTTCTGTAGAGATGAAGTAGTCTTGTGATTTTTCCCACACCTACATATATATATATATATATATATATATATATATACATGGTTGACTTGAAAGAGTGGTTTGAAGGAGGTGATTGGTTGGTGAAGACAACCATCTCCAGAGAGCAAGTAAGTGTTGATGCAGACAAACCTGATCTGACGACTCTCACACTTGTAAACAGGAAGTTTAACCTTGAAAGATGCTAACTACCACCCTTCTGCAACCTGCGCCGCCATGAGTGGGTCACATGACCACACCCACTCAGAGTCTTTTATCCTCATTGTGGAAACAGTGGAGGAGGATCCTTTTGCTTAAGTCCCGCCTCTTCCCCTCTGAGTGGGGCCCCGCCTCCTTCCTGCAGCCTGCGACTGCTGATGAGTATGGCGGAGGAGAGTCTCTCCTCTCAAGAGGGGGGGTGGGGGGGTTCTCACCGCTGACTGCATTTAATGAAAAGGCTCGCTCCAATTATCTGTCCACCACACCCGCAATACACCGCATGGCGCCTCTCTCCGCCACGTGGCAGCCATTCTGGAACCTAATGTCTGTAATACTAAATGTCTGTAATACTAAATGTCTGTCTGTATTACTAAATGTGTGTAGTACTAAATGTGTGTAGTACTAAATGTGTGTAGTACTAAATGTCTGTAATACTAAATGTGTGTAGTACTAAATGTGTGTCTGTAATACTAAATGTGTGTCTGTAATACTAAATGTGTGTAGTACTAAATGTCTGTCTGTATTACTAAATGTGTGTAGTACTAAATGTGTGTAGTACTAAATGTGTGTAGTACTAAATGTCTGTAATACTAAATGTGTGTAATACTAAATGTCTGTCTGTATTACTAAATGTGTGTAGTACTAAATGTGTGTAGTACTAAATGTGTGTAGTACTAAATGTCTGTAATACTAAATGTGTGTAGTACTAAATGTGTGTCTGTAATACTAAATGTGTGTCTGTAATACTAAATGTGTGTAGTACTAAATGTGTGTCTGTAATACTAAATGTGTGTCTGTAATACTAAATGTCTGTAATACTAAATGTCTGTCTGTATTACTAAATGTGTGTAGTACTAAATGTGTGTAGTACTAAATGTGTGTAGTACTAAATGTCTGTAATACTAAATGTGTGTAGTACTAAATGTGTGTCTGTAATACTAAATGTGTGTCTGTAATACTAAATGTGTGTAGTACTAAATGTGTGTCTGTAATACTAAATGTGTGTCTGTAATACTAAATGTCTGTAATACTAAATGTGTGTCTGTATTACTAAATGTGTGTAGTACTAAATGTGTGTAGTACTAAATGTGTGTCTGTAATACTAAATGTCTGTCTGTATTACTAAATGTGTGTCTGTATTACTAAATGTGTGTAGTACTAAATGTGTGTAGTACTAAATGTCTGTCTGTAATACTAAATGTGTGTCTGTATTACTAAATGTGTGTCTGTAATACTAAATGTCTGTAATACTAAATGTCTGTCTGTATTACTAAATGTGTGTCTGTATTACTAAATGTGTGTAGTACTAAATGTGTGTAATACTAAATGTGTGTAGTACTAAATGTGTGTCTGTATTACTAAATGTGTGTCTGTATTACTAAATGTCTGTCTGTATTACTAAATGTGTGTCTGTATTACTAAATGTGTGTAGTACTAAATGTGTGTAATACTAAATGTGTGTAGTACTAAATGTGTGTCTGTATTACTAAATGTGTGTCTGTATTACTAAATGTGTGTCTGTAATACTAAATGTGTGTAGTACTAAATGTGTGTAATACTAAATGTGTGTAGTACTAAATGTGTGTCTGTATTACTAAATGTGTGTCTGTATTACTAAATGTCTGTCTGTATTACTAAATGTGTGTCTGTATTACTAAATGTGTGTCTGTATTACTAAATGTGTGTCTGTATTACTAAATGTGTGTAGTACTAAATGTGTGTAATACTAAATGTGTGTAGTACTAAATGTGTGTCTGTATTACTAAATGTGTGTCTGTATTACTAAATGTCTGTCTGTATTACTAAATGTGTGTCTGTATTACTAAATGTGTGTAGTACTAAATGTGTGTAATACTAAATGTGTGTCTGTATTACTAAATGTGTGTCTGTAATACTAAATGTGTGTAGTACTAAATGTCTGTCTGTAATACTAAATGTGTGTCTGTATTACTAAATGTGTGTCTGTAATACTAAATGTGTGTAGTACTAAATGTGTGTCTGTATTACTAAATGTGTGTCTGTATTACTAAATGTGTGTCTGTAATACTAAATGTGTGTAGTACTAAATGTGTGTCTGTAATACTAAATGTGTGTCTGTATTACTAAATGTGTGTCTGTAATACTAAATGTCTGTAATACTAAATGTCTGTCTGTATTACTAAATGTGTGTCTGTATTACTAAATGTGTGTCTGTAATACTAAATGTGTGTAATGCTAAATGTGTGTAGTACTAAATGTGTGTCTGTATTACTAAATGTGTGTCTGTATTACTAAATGTGTGTAGTACTAAATGTGTGTAGTACTAAATGTGTGTCTGTAATACTAAATGTCTGTCTGTAATACTAAATGTGTGTCTGTATTACTAAATGTGTGTAGTACTAAATGTGTGTAGTACTAAATGTGTGTCTGTAATACTAAATGTCTGTAATACTAAATGTGTGTCTGTATTACTAAATGTGTGTCTGTATTACTAAATGTGTGTAGTACTAAATGTCTGTCTGTAATACTAAATGTGTGTAGTACTAAATATGTGTCTGTAATACTAAATGTGTGTCTGTATTACTAAATGTGTGTCTGTAATACTAAATGTGTGTAGTACTAAATGTCTGTCTGTAATACTAAATGTGTGTCCGTATTACTAAATGTGTGTAGTACTAAATGTGTGTCTGTAATACTAAATGTGTGTCTGTATTACTAAATGTGTGTCTGTAATACTAAACGTGTGTAGTACTAAATGTCTGTCTGTAATACTAAATGTGTGTCTGTATTACTAAATGTGTGTAGTACTAAATGTCTGTCTGTAATACTAAATGTGTGTCTGTATTACTAAATGTGTGTCTGTATTACTAAATGTGTGTAGTACTAAATGTGTGTAGTACTAAATGTGTGTCTGTAATACTAAATGTCTGTCTGTAATACTAAATGTGTGTCTGTATTACTAAATGTGTGTCTGTATTACTAAATGTGTGTAGTACTAAATGTCTGTCTGTAATACTAAATGTGTGTCTGTATTACTAAATGTGTGTCTGTATTACTAAATGTGTGTCTGTAATACTAAATGTGTGTAGTACTAAATGTCTGTCTGTAATACTAAATGTGTGTCTGTATTACTAAATGTGTGTAGTACTAAATGTGTGTCTGTAATACTAAATGTGTGTCTGTAATACTAAATGTGTGTCTGTATTACTAAATGTGTGTCTGTATTACTAAATGTGTGTCTGTAATACTAAACGTGTGTAGTACTAAATGTCTGTCTGTAATACTAAATGTGTGTCTGTATTACTAAATGTGTGTCTGTATTACTAAATGTGTGTAGTACTAAATGTGTGTCTGTAATACTAAATGTGTGTAGTACTAAATATGTGTCTGTAATACTAAATGTGTGTCTGTATTATAAATGTGTGTCTGTAATACTAAATGTCTGTAATACTAAATGTCTGTCTGTATTACTAAATGTGTGTAGTACTAAATGTGTGTAGTACTAAATGTGTGTCTGTAATACTAAATGTGTGTAATACTAAATGTGTGTAGTACTAAATGTGTGTCTGTAATACTAAATGTGTGTCTGTAATACTAAATGTCTGTAATACTAAATGTCTGTTTGTATTACTAAATGTGTGTAGTACTACATGTGTGTAGTACTAAATGTGTGTCTGTAATACTAAATGTCTGTAATACTAAATGTGTGTCTGTAATACTAAATGTGTGTCTGTAATACTAAATGTGTGTAGTACTAAATATGTGTCTGTAATACTAAATGTGTGTCTGTATTACTAAATGTGTGTCTGTAATACTAAATGTGTGTAGTACTAAATGTCTGTCTGTAATACTAAATGTGTGTCTGTATTACTAAATGTGTGTCTGTATTACTAAATGTGTGTCTGTAATACTAAATGTGTGTAGTACTAAATGTCTGTCTGTAATACTAAATGTGTGTCTGTATTACTAAATGTGTGTCTGTAATACTAAATGTGTGTAGTACTAAATGTCTGTCTGTAATACTAAATGTGTGTCTGTATTACTAAATGTGTGTCTGTAATACTAAATGTGTGTAGTACTAAATGTGTATCTGTAATACTAAATGTGTGTCTGTAATACTAAATGTGTGTCTGTATTACTAAATGTGTGTCTGTATTACTAAATGTGTGTCTGTAATACTAAACGTGTGTAGTACTAAAAGTCTGTCTGTAATACTAAATGTGTGTCTGTATTACTAAATGTGTGTCTGTATTACTAAATGTGTGTAGTACTAAATGTGTGTCTGTAATACTAAATGTGTGTCTGTAATACTAAATGTGTGTCTGTAATTATAAATGTGTGTCTGTAATACTAAATGTCTGCAATACTAAATGTCTGTCTGTATTACTAAATGTGTGTAGTACTAAATGTGTGTAGTACTAAATGTGTGTCTGTAATACCAAATGTGTGTCTGTAATACTAAATGTCTGTAATACTAAATTTCTGTCTGTATTACTAAATGTGTGTAGTACTAAATGTGTGTAGTACTAAATGTGTGTCTGTAATACTAAATGTGTGTAATACTAAATGTGTGTAGTACTAAATGTGTGTCTGTAATACTAAATGTGTGTCTGTAATACTAAATGTCTGTAATACTAAATGTCTGTCTGTATTACTAAATGTGTGTAGTACTAAATGTGTGTAGTACTAAATGTGTGTCTGTAATACTAAATGTCTGTAATACTAAATGTGTGTCTGTAATACTAAATGTGTGTCTGTAATACTAAATTTGTGTAGTACTAAATATGTGTCTGTAATACTAAATGTGTGTCTGTAATTATAAATGTGTGTCTGTAATACTAAATGTGTGTAGTACTAAATGTCTGTCTGTATTACTAAATGTGTGTAGTACTAAATGTGTGTAGTACTAAATGTGTGTCTGTAATACTAAATGTGTGTAATACTAAATGTGTGTAGTACTAAATGTGTGTCTGTAATACTAAATGTGTGTCTGTAATACTAAATGTCTGTAATACTAAATGTCTGTCTGTATTACTAAATGTGTGTAGTACTAAATGTGTGTAGTACTAAATGTGTGTCTGTAATACTAAATGTCTGTAATACTAAATGTGTGTCTGTAATACTAAATGTGTGTCTGTAATACTAAATGTGTGTAGTACTAAATGTGTGTCTGTAATACTAAATGTGTGTCTGTAATACTAAATGTCTGTAATACTAAATGTCTGTCTGTATTACTAAATGTGTGTAGTACTAAATGTGTGTAGTACTAAATGTGTGTCTGTAATACTAAATGTCTGTAATACTAAATGTGTGTAGTACTAAATGTGTGTCTGTAATACTAAATGTCTGTAATATTAAATGTGTGTAGTACTAAATGTGTGTCTGTAATACTAAATGTCTGTAATACTAAATGTCTGTAATACTAAATATGTGTCTGTAATACTAAATGTGTGTAATACTAAATGTGTGTAGTACTAAATGTGTGTCTGTAATACTAAATGTGTGTCTGTAATACTAAATGTGTGTAGTACTAAATGTGTGTCTGTAATACTAAATGTGTGTCTGTAATACTAAATGTCTGTAATACTAAATGTCTGTCTGTATTACTAAATGTCTGTCTGTATTACTAAATGTGTGTAGTACTAAATGTGTGTCTGTAATACTAAATGTCTGTAATACTAAATGTGTGTAGTACTAAATGTGTGTCTGTAATACTAAACGTGTGTAGTACTAAATGTCTGTCTGTAATACTAAATGTGTGTCTGTATTACTAAATGTGTGTCTGTATTACTAAATGTGTGTAGTACTAAATGTGTGTCTGTAATACTAAATGTGTGTAGTACTAAATATGTGTCTGTAATACTAAATGTGTGTCTGTATTATAAATGTGTGTCTGTAATACTAAATGTCTGTAATACTAAATGTCTGTCTGTATTACTAAATGTGTGTAGTACTAAATGTGTGTAGTACTAAATGTGTGTCTGTAATACTAAATGTGTGTAATACTAAATGTGTGTAGTACTAAATGTGTGTCTGTAATACTAAATGTGTGTCTGTAATACTAAATGTCTGTAATACTAAATGTCTGTCTGTATTACTAAATGTGTGTAGTACTACATGTGTGTAGTACTAAATGTGTGTCTGTAATACTAAATGTCTGTAATACTAAATGTGTGTCTGTAATACTAAATGTGTGTCTGTAATACTAAATGTGTGTAGTACTAAATATGTGTCTGTAATACTAAATGTGTGTCTGTATTACTAAATGTGTGTCTGTAATACTAAATGTGTGTAGTACTAAATGTCTGTCTGTAATACTAAATGTGTGTCTGTAATACTAAATGTGTGTAGTACTAAATATGTGTCTGTAATACTAAATGTGTGTCTGTATTACTAAATGTGTGTCTGTAATACTAAATGTGTGTAGTACTAAATGTCTGTCTGTAATACTAAATGTGTCTCTGTATTACTAAATGTGTGTCTGTATTACTAAATGTGTGTCTGTAATACTAAATGTGTGTAGTACTAAATGTCTGTCTGTAATACTAAATGTGTGTCTGTATTACTAAATGTGTGTCTGTAATACTAAATGTGTGTAGTACTAAATGTCTGTCTGTAATACTAAATGTGTGTCTGTATTACTAAATGTGTGTCTGTAATACTAAATGTGTGTAGTACTAAATGTGTATCTGTAATACTAAATGTGTGTCTGTAATACTAAATGTGTGTCTGTATTACTAAATGTGTGTCTGTATTACTAAATGTGTGTCTGTAATACTAAACGTGTGTAGTACTAAAAGTCTGTCTGTAATACTAAATGTGTGTCTGTATTACTAAATGTGTGTCTGTATTACTAAATGTGTGTAGTACTAAATGTGTGTCTGTAATACTAAATGTGTGTCTGTAATACTAAATGTGTGTCTGTAATTATAAATGTGTGTCTGTAATACTAAATGTCTGCAATACTAAATGTCTGTCTGTATTACTAAATGTGTGTAGTACTAAATGTGTGTAGTACTAAATGTGTGTCTGTAATACCAAATGTGTGTCTGTAATACTAAATGTCTGTAATACTAAATTTCTGTCTGTATTACTAAATGTGTGTAGTACTAAATGTGTGTAGTACTAAATGTGTGTCTGTAATACTAAATGTGTGTAATACTAAATGTGTGTAGTACTAAATGTTTGTCTGTAATACTAAATGTGTGTCTGTAATACTAAATGTCTGTAATACTAAATGTCTGTCTGTATTACTAAATGTGTGTAGTACTAAATGTGTGTAGTACTAAATGTGTGTAGTACTAAATGTCTGTAATACTAAATGTGTGTAGTACTAAATGTGTGTCTGTAATACTAAATGTGTGTCTGTAATACTAAATGTGTGTAGTACTAAATGTCTGTCTGTATTACTAAATGTGTGTAGTACTAAATGTGTGTAGTACTAAATGTGTGTAGTACTAAATGTCTGTAATACTAAATGTCTGTAATACTAAATGTCTGTCTGTATTACTAAATGTGTGTAGTACTAAATGTGTGTAGTACTAAATGTGTGTAGTACTAAATGTCTGTAATACTAAATGTGTGTAGTACTAAATGTGTGTCTGTAATACTAAATGTGTGTCTGTAATACTAAATGTGTGTAGTACTAAATGTGTGTCTGTAATACTAAATGTGTGTCTGTAATACTAAATGTCTGTAATACTAAATGTGTGTCTGTATTACTAAATGTGTGTAGTACTAAATGTGTGTAGTACTAAATGTGTGTCTGTAATACTAAATGTCTGTCTGTATTACTAAATGTGTGTCTGTATTACTAAATGTGTGTAGTACTAAATGTGTGTAGTACTAAATGTCTGTCTGTAATACTAAATGTGTGTCTGTATTACTAAATGTGTGTCTGTAATACTAAATGTCTGTAATACTAAATGTCTGTCTGTATTACTAAATGTGTGTCTGTATTACTAAATGTGTGTAGTACTAAATGTGTGTAATACTAAATGTGTGTAGTACTAAATGTGTGTCTGTATTACTAAATGTGTGTCTGTATTACTAAATGTCTGTCTGTATTACTAAATGTGTGTCTGTATTACTAAATGTGTGTAGTACTAAATGTGTGTAATACTAAATGTGTGTAGTACTAAATGTGTGTCTGTATTACTAAATGTGTGTCTGTATTACTAAATGTGTGTCTGTAATACTAAATGTGTGTAGTACTAAATGTGTGTAATACTAAATGTGTGTAGTACTAAATGTGTGTCTGTATTACTAAATGTGTGTCTGTATTACTAAATGTCTGTCTGTATTACTAAATGTGTGTCTGTATTACTAAATGTGTGTCTGTATTACTAAATGTGTGTCTGTATTACTAAATGTCTGTCTGTATTACTAAATGTGTGTCTGTATTACTAAATGTGTGTCTGTATTACTAAATGTGTGTCTGTATTACTAAATGTGTGTAGTACTAAATGTGTGTAATACTAAATGTGTGTAGTACTAAATGTGTGTCTGTATTACTAAATGTGTGTCTGTATTACTAAATGTCTGTCTGTATTACTAAATGTGTGTCTGTATTACTAAATGTGTGTAGTACTAAATGTGTGTAATACTAAATGTGTGTCTGTATTACTAAATGTGTGTCTGTAATACTAAATGTGTGTAGTACTAAATGTCTGTCTGTAATACTAAATGTGTGTCTGTATTACTAAATGTGTGTCTGTAATACTAAATGTGTGTAGTACTAAATGTGTGTCTGTATTACTAAATGTGTGTCTGTATTACTAAATGTGTGTCTGTAATACTAAATGTGTGTAGTACTAAATGTGTGTCTGTAATACTAAATGTGTGTCTGTATTACTAAATGTGTGTCTGTAATACTAAATGTCTGTAATACTAAATGTCTGTCTGTATTACTAAATGTGTGTCTGTATTACTAAATGTGTGTCTGTAATACTAAATGTGTGTAATGCTAAATGTGTGTAGTACTAAATGTGTGTCTGTATTACTAAATGTGTGTCTGTATTACTAAATGTGTGTAGTACTAAATGTGTGTAGTACTAAATGTGTGTCTGTAATACTAAATGTCTGTCTGTAATACTAAATGTGTGTCTGTATTACTAAATGTGTGTAGTACTAAATGTGTGTAGTACTAAATGTGTGTCTGTAATACTAAATATCTGTAATACTAAATGTGTGTCTGTATTACTAAATGTGTGTCTGTATTACTAAATGTGTGTAGTACTAAATGTCTGTCTGTAATACTAAATGTGTGTAGTACTAAATATGTGTCTGTAATACTAAATGTGTGTCTGTATTACTAAATGTGTGTCTGTAATACTAAATGTGTGTAGTACTAAATGTCTGTCTGTAATACTAAATGTGTGTCCGTATTACTAAATGTGTGTAGTACTAAATGTGTGTCTGTAATACTAAATGTGTGTCTGTATTACTAAATGTGTGTCTGTAATACTAAACGTGTGTAGTACTAAATGTCTGTCTGTAATACTAAATGTGTGTCTGTATTACTAAATGTGTGTAGTACTAAATGTCTGTCTGTAATACTAAATGTGTGTCTGTATTACTAAATGTGTGTCTGTATTACTAAATGTGTGTAGTACTAAATGTGTGTAGTACTAAATGTGTGTCTGTAATACTAAATGTCTGTCTGTAATACTAAATGTGTGTCTGTATTACTAAATGTGTGTCTGTATTACTAAATGTGTGTAGTACTAAATGTCTGTCTGTAATACTAAATGTGTGTCTGTATTACTAAATGTGTGTCTGTATTACTAAATGTGTGTCTGTAATACTAAATGTGTGTAGTACTAAATGTCTGTCTGTAATACTAAATGTGTGTCTGTATTACTAAATGTGTGTAGTACTAAATGTGTGTCTGTAATACTAAATGTGTGTCTGTAATACTAAATGTGTGTCTGTATTACTAAATGTGTGTCTGTATTACTAAATGTGTGTCTGTAATACTAAACGTGTGTAGTACTAAATGTCTGTCTGTAATACTAAATGTGTGTCTGTATTACTAAATGTGTGTCTGTATTACTAAATGTGTGTAGTACTAAATGTGTGTCTGTAATACTAAATGTGTGTAGTACTAAATATGTGTCTGTAATACTAAATGTGTGTCTGTATTATAAATGTGTGTCTGTAATACTAAATGTCTGTAATACTAAATGTCTGTCTGTATTACTAAATGTGTGTAGTACTAAATGTGTGTAGTACTAAATGTGTGTCTGTAATACTAAATGTGTGTAATACTAAATGTGTGTAGTACTAAATGTGTGTCTGTAATACTAAATGTGTGTCTGTAATACTAAATGTCTGTAATACTAAATGTCTGTTTGTATTACTAAATGTGTGTAGTACTACATGTGTGTAGTACTAAATGTGTGTCTGTAATACTAAATGTCTGTAATACTAAATGTGTGTCTGTAATACTAAATGTGTGTCTGTAATACTAAATGTGTGTAGTACTAAATATGTGTCTGTAATACTAAATGTGTGTCTGTATTACTAAATGTGTGTCTGTAATACTAAATGTGTGTAGTACTAAATGTCTGTCTGTAATACTAAATGTGTGTCTGTATTACTAAATGTGTGTCTGTATTACTAAATGTGTGTCTGTAATACTAAATGTGTGTAGTACTAAATGTCTGTCTGTAATACTAAATGTGTGTCTGTATTACTAAATGTGTGTCTGTAATACTAAATGTGTGTAGTACTAAATGTCTGTCTGTAATACTAAATGTGTGTCTGTATTACTAAATGTGTGTCTGTAATACTAAATGTGTGTAGTACTAAATGTGTATCTGTAATACTAAATGTGTGTCTGTAATACTAAATGTGTGTCTGTATTACTAAATGTGTGTCTGTATTACTAAATGTGTGTCTGTAATACTAAACGTGTGTAGTACTAAAAGTCTGTCTGTAATACTAAATGTGTGTCTGTATTACTAAATGTGTGTCTGTATTACTAAATGTGTGTAGTACTAAATGTGTGTCTGTAATACTAAATGTGTGTCTGTAATACTAAATGTGTGTCTGTAATTATAAATGTGTGTCTGTAATACTAAATGTCTGCAATACTAAATGTCTGTCTGTATTACTAAATGTGTGTAGTACTAAATGTGTGTAGTACTAAATGTGTGTCTGTAATACCAAATGTGTGTCTGTAATACTAAATGTCTGTAATACTAAATTTCTGTCTGTATTACTAAATGTGTGTAGTACTAAATGTGTGTAGTACTAAATGTGTGTCTGTAATACTAAATGTGTGTAATACTAAATGTGTGTAGTACTAAATGTGTGTCTGTAATACTAAATGTGTGTCTGTAATACTAAATGTCTGTAATACTAAATGTCTGTCTGTATTACTAAATGTGTGTAGTACTAAATGTGTGTAGTACTAAATGTGTGTCTGTAATACTAAATGTCTGTAATACTAAATGTGTGTCTGTAATACTAAATGTGTGTCTGTAATACTAAATTTGTGTAGTACTAAATATGTGTCTGTAATACTAAATGTGTGTCTGTAATTATAAATGTGTGTCTGTAATACTAAATGTGTGTAGTACTAAATGTCTGTCTGTATTACTAAATGTGTGTAGTACTAAATGTGTGTAGTACTAAATGTGTGTCTGTAATACTAAATGTGTGTAATACTAAATGTGTGTAGTACTAAATGTGTGTCTGTAATACTAAATGTGTGTCTGTAATACTAAATGTCTGTAATACTAAATGTCTGTCTGTATTACTAAATGTGTGTAGTACTAAATGTGTGTAGTACTAAATGTGTGTCTGTAATACTAAATGTCTGTAATACTAAATGTGTGTCTGTAATACTAAATGTGTGTCTGTAATACTAAATGTGTGTAGTACTAAATGTGTGTCTGTAATACTAAATGTGTGTCTGTAATACTAAATGTCTGTAATACTAAATGTCTGTAATACTAAATGTCTGTCTGTATTACTAAATGTGTGTAGTACTAAATGTGTGTAGTACTAAATGTGTGTCTGTAATACTAAATGTCTGTAATACTAAATGTGTGTAGTACTAAATGTGTGTCTGTAATACTAAATGTCTGTAATATTAAATGTGTGTAGTACTAAATGTGTGTCTGTAATACTAAATGTCTGTAATACTAAATGTCTGTAATACTAAATATGTGTCTGTAATACTAAATGTGTGTAATACTAAATGTGTGTAGTACTAAATGTGTGTCTGTAATACTAAATGTGTGTCTGTAATACTAAATGTGTGTAGTACTAAATGTGTGTCTGTAATACTAAATGTGTGTCTGTAATACTAAATGTCTGTAATACTAAATGTCTGTCTGTATTACTAAATGTGTGTTGTACTAAATGTGTGTAGTACTAAATGTGTGTCTGTAATACTAAATGTCATTAATACTAAATGTCTGTAATACTAAATGTCTGTCTGTATTACTAAATGTGTGTAGTACTAAATGTGTGTCTGTAATACTAAATTTCTGTAATACTAAATGTGTGTCTGTAATACTAAATGTGTGTAATACAAAATGTGTGTAGTACTAAATGTGTGTCTGTAATACTAAATGTCTGTAATACTAAATGTGTGTAGTACTAAATGTGTGTCTGTAATACTAAATGTGTGTCTGTAATACTAAATGTGTGTCTGTATTACTAAATGTGTGTCTGTATTACTAAATGTGTGTCTGTAATACTAAACGTGTGTAGTACTAAATGTCTGTCTGTAATACTAAATGTGTGTCTGTATTACTAAATGTGTGTCTGTATTACTAAATGTGTGTAGTACTAAATGTGTGTCTGTAATACTAAATGTGTGTAGTACTAAATATGTGTCTGTAATACTAAATGTGTGTCTGTATTATAAATGTGTGTCTGTAATACTAAATGTCTGTAATACTAAATGTCTGTCTGTATTACTAAATGTGTGTAGTACTAAATGTGTGTAGTACTAAATGTGTGTCTGTAATACTAAATGTGTGTAATACTAAATGTGTGTAGTACTAAATGTGTGTCTGTAATACTAAATGTGTGTCTGTAATACTAAATGTCTGTAATACTAAATGTCTGTCTGTATTACTAAATGTGTGTAGTACTACATGTGTGTAGTACTAAATGTGTGTCTGTAATACTAAATGTCTGTAATACTAAATGTGTGTCTGTAATACTAAATGTGTGTCTGTAATACTAAATGTGTGTAGTACTAAATATGTGTCTGTAATACTAAATGTGTGTCTGTATTACTAAATGTGTGTCTGTAATACTAAATGTGTGTAGTACTAAATGTCTGTCTGTAATACTAAATGTGTCTCTGTATTACTAAATGTGTGTCTGTATTACTAAATGTGTGTCTGTAATACTAAATGTGTGTAGTACTAAATGTCTGTCTGTAATACTAAATGTGTGTCTGTATTACTAAATGTGTGTCTGTAATACTAAACGTGTGTAGTACTAAAAGTCTGTCTGTAATACTAAATGTGTGTCTGTATTACTAAATGTGTGTCTGTATTACTAAATGTGTGTAGTACTAAATGTGTGTCTGTAATACTAAATGTGTGTCTGTAATACTAAATGTGTGTCTGTAATTATAAATGTGTGTCTGTAATACTAAATGTCTGCAATACTAAATGTCTGTCTGTATTACTAAATGTGTGTAGTACTAAATGTGTGTCTGTAATACCAAATGTGTGTCTGTAATACTAAATGTCTGTAATACTAAATTTCTGTCTGTATACTAAATGTGTGTAGTACTAAATGTGTGTAGTACTAAATGTGTGTCTGTAATACTAAATGTGTGTAATACTAAATGTGTGTAGTACTAAATGTGTGTCTGTAATACTAAATGTGTGTCTGTAATACTAAATGTCTGTAATACTAAATGTCTGTCTGTATTACTAAATGTGTGTAGTACTAAATGTGTGTAGTACTAAATGTGTGTCTGTAATACTAAATGTCTGTAATACTAAATGTGTGTCTGTAATACTAAATGTGTGTCTGTAATACTAAATTTGTGTAGTACTAAATATGTGTCTGTAATACTAAATGTGTGTCTGTAATTATAAATGTGTGTCTGTAATACTAAATGTGTGTAGTACTAAATGTCTGTCTGTATTACTAAATGTGTGTAGTACTAAATGTGTGTAGTACTAAATGTGTGTCTGTAATACTAAATGTGTGTAATACTAAATGTGTGTAGTACTAAATGTGTGTCTGTAATACTAAATGTGTGTCTGTAATACTAAATGTCTGTAATACTAAATGTCTGTCTGTATTACTAAATGTGTGTAGTACTAAATGTGTGTAGTACTAAATGTGTGTCTGTAATACTAAATGTCTGTAATACTAAATGTGTGTCTGTAATACTAATGTCTGTAATACTAAATGTGTGTCTGTAATACTAAATGTGTGTCTGTAATACTAAATGTGTGTCTGTAATACTAAATGTCTGTAATACTAAATGTCTGTAATACTAAATGTCTGTCTGTATTACTAAATGTGTGTAGTACTAAATGTGTGTAGTACTAAATGTGTGTCTGTAATACTAAATGTCTGTAATACTAAATGTGTGTAGTACTAAATGTGTGTCTGTAATACTAAATGTCTGTAATATTAAATGTGTGTAGTACTAAATGTGTGTCTGTAATACTAAATGTCTGTAATACTAAATGTCTGTAATACTAAATATGTGTCTGTAATACTAAATGTGTGTAATACTAAATGTGTGTAGTACTAAATGTGTGTCTGTAATACTAAATGTGTGTCTGTAATACTAAATGTGTGTAGTACTAAATGTGTGTCTGTAATACTAAATGTGTGTCTGTAATACTAAATGTCTGTAATACTAAATGTCTGTCTGTATTACTAAATGTGTGTTGTACTAAATGTGTGTAGTACTAAATGTGTGTCTGTAATACTAAATGTCATTAATACTAAATGTCTGTAATACTAAATGTCTGTCTGTATTACTAAATGTGTGTAGTACTAAATGTGTGTCTGTAATACTAAATTTCTGTAATACTAAATGTGTGTCTGTAATACTAAATGTGTGTAATACTAAATGTGTGTAGTACTAAATGTGTGTCTGTAATACTAAATGTCTGTAATACTAAATGTGTGTAGTACTAAATGTGTGTCTGTAATACTAAATGTGTGTCTGTAATACTAAATGTCTGTAATACTAAATGTCTGTCTGTATTACTAAATGTATGTAGTACTAAATGTGTGTAGTACTAAATGTGTGTCTGTAATACTAAATGTCTGTAATACTAAATGTGTGTCTGTAATACTAAATGTGTGTCTGTAATACTAAATGTCTGTAATACTAAATGTCTGTAATACTAAATGTCTGTATTACTAAATGTGTGTAGTTTTAAATGTGTGTAGTACTAAATGTGTGTCTGTAATACTAAATGTCTGTAATACTAAATGTGTGTCTGTAATACTAAATGTCTGTAATACTAAATGTGTGTCTGTAATACTAAATGTGTGTAATACTAAATGTGTGTAGTACTAAATGTGTGTCTGTAATACTAAATGTGTGTCTGTAATACTAAATGTGTGTAGTACTAAATGTGTGTCTGTAATACTAAATGTGTGTCTGTAATACTGAATGTCTGTAATACTAAATGTCTGTCTGTATTACTAAATGTGTGTAGTACTAAATGTGTGTAGTACTAAATGTGTGTCTGTAATACTAAATGTCATTAATACTAAATGTCTGTAATACTAAATGTCTGTCTGTATTACTAAATGTGTGTAGTACTAAATGTGTGTCTGTAATACTAAATGTCTGTAATACTAAATGTGTGTCTGTAATACTAAATGTGTGTAATACTAAATGTGTGTAGTACTAAATGTGTGTCTGTAATACTGTCTGTAATACTAAATGTGTGTAGTACTAAATGTGTGTCTGTAATACTAAATGTCTGTAATACTAAATGTCTGTCTGTATTACTAAATGTGTGTGGTACTAAATGTGTGTAGTACTAAATGTGTGTCTGTAATACTAAATGTCTGTAATACTAAATGTGTGTCTGTAATACTAAATGTGTGTCTATAATACTAAATGTCTGTAATACTAAATGTCTGTAATACTAAATGTCTGTATTACTAAATGTGTGTAGTACTAAATGTGTGTAGTACTAAATGTGTGTCTGTAATACTAAATGTCTGTAATACTAAATGTGTGTCTGTAATACTAAATGTCTGTAATACTAAATGTGTGTCTGTAATACTAAATGTCTGTAATACTAAATGTGTGTAGTACTAAATGTGTGTCTGTAATACTAAATGTGTGTAATACTAAATGTCTGGAATACTAAATGTCTGTAATACTAAATGTGTGTCTGTAATACTAAATGTGTGTCTGTAATACTAAATGTGTGTAATACTAAATGTGTGTAGTACTAAATGTGTGTCTGTAATACTAAATGTGTGTAGTACTAAAGGTGTGTCTGTAATGCTAAATGTGTGTCTGTAATACTAAATGTCTGTAATACTAAATGTGTGTCTGTAATACTAAATGTGTGTCTGTAATACTAAATGTCTGTAATACTAAATGTGTGTAGTACTAAATGTGTGTTTGTAATACTAAATGTGTGTCTGTAATACTAAATGTCTGTAATACTAAATGTGTGTCTGTAATACTAAATGTGTGTAATACTAAATGTGTGTCTGTAATACTAAATGTGTGTCTGTAATACTAAATGTCTGTAATACTAAATGTCTGTCTGTATTACTAAATGTGTGTAGTACTAAATGTGTGTAGTACTAAATGTGTGTCTGTAATACTAAATGTCTGTAATACTAAATGTGTGTAATACTAAATGTCTGTAATACTAAATGTGTGTGATACTAAATGTGTGTAGTACTAAATGTGTGTAGTACTAAATGTGTGTAGTACTAAATATGTGTCTGTAATACTAAATGTCTGTAATACTAAATGTCTGTAATACTAAATGTCTGTAATACTAAATGTGTGTCTGTATTACTAAATGTGTCTAGTACTAAATGTGTGTAGTACTAAATGTGTGTAGTACTAAATGTGTGTCTGTAATACTAAATGTGTGTCTGTATTACTAAATGTGTGTAGTACTAAATGTGTGTAGTACTAAATGTGTGTCTGTAATACTAAATGTCTGTAATACTAAATGCCTGTAATACTAAATGTGTGTCTGTAATACTAAATGTGTGTAATACTAAATGTGTGTAGTACTAAATGTGTGTCTGTAATACTAAATGTGTGTCTGTAATACTAAATGTGTGTAATACTAAATGTGTGTAGTACTAAATGTGTGTCTGTAATACTAAATGTCTGTAATACTAAATGTGTGTAGTACTAAATGTGTGTCTGTAATACTAAATGTGTGTCTGTAATACTAAATGTCTGTAATACTAAATGTCTGTAATACTAAATGTGTGTAGTACTAAATGTGTGTCTGTAATACTAAATGTGTGTCTGTAATACTAAATGTCTGCAATACTAAATGTCTGTAATACTAAATGTGTGTAATACTAAATGTGTGTAGTACTAAATGTGTGTAGTACTAAATGTGCGTAATACTAAATGTGTTTAGTACTAAATGTATGTAGTACTAAATGTGTGTCTGTAATACTATATGTGGGTAGTACTAGATGTGTGTAGTACTAAATGTCTGTAATACTAAATGTGTGTAATACTAAATGTGTGTAGTACTAAATGTGTGTAGTACTAAATGTGCGTAATACTAAATGTGTGTAGTACTAAATGTGTGTAGTACTAAATGTGTGTAATACTAAATGTCTGTAATACTAAATGTGTGTAGTACTAAATGTGTGTCTGTAATACTAAATGTGTGTAGTACTAAATGTGTGTCTGTAATACTAAATGTGTGTAGTACTAAATGTGTATCTGTAATACTAAATGTGTGTAGTACTAAATGTGCGTAATACTAAATGTGTGTAGTAATAAATGTGTGTTGTACTAAATGTGTACTGTAATACTAAATGTGCATAATACTAAATGTGTGTAGTAATAAATGTGTGTAGTACTAAATGTGTGTGTGTAATATTATGTGTAGTACTAAATGTGTGTCTATAATACAAAATGTGAGTGGAACCAAATGTATGTGTGTGATACTAAATGTGTGTGTGTAATACTAAATGTGTGTGTGTGGAACCAAATGTATGTGTGTGGAACCAAATGTATGAGTGTAATACTAAATGTATGTGTGTAATACTAAATGTATGTGTGTAATACTAAATGTATGTGTGTAATACTAAATGTGTGTGGAACCAAATGTATGTGTGTGGAACCAAATGTATGTGTGTAATACTAAATGTATGTGTGTAATACTAAATGTATGTGTGTAATACTAAATGTATGTGTGTAATACTAAATGTATGTGTGTAATACTAAATGTGTGTGGAACCAAATGTATGTGTGTGATACTAAATGTGTGTGTGTAATACTAAATGTGTGTGTGTGGAACCAAATGTATGTGTGTGGAACCAAATGTATGAGTGTAATACTAAATGTATGTGTGTAATACTAAATGTATGTGTGTAATACTAAATGTATGTGTGTAATACTAAATGTGTGTGGAACCAAATGTATGTGTGTGGAACCAAATGTATGTGTGTAATACTAAATGTATGTGTGTAATACTAAATGTATGTGTGTAATACTAAATGTGTGTGGAACCAAATGTATGTGTGTGATACTAAATGTATGTGTGTAATACTAAATGTATGTGTGTAATACTAAATGTGTGTGGAACCAAATGTATGTGTGTGATACTAAATGTATGTGTGTAATACTAAATGTATGTGTGTAATACTAAATGTGTGTGGAACCAAATGTATGTGTGTGATACTAAATGTGTGTGTGTAATACTAAATGTGTGTGTGTGGAACCAAATGTATGTGTGTGGAACCAAATGTATGAGTGTAATACTAAATGTATGTGTGTAATACTAAATGTATGTGTGTAATACTAAATGTATGTGTGTAATACTAAATGTGTGTGGAACCAAATGTATGTGTGTGATACTAAATGTATGTGTGTAATACTAAATGTATGTGTGTAATACTAAATGTATGTGTGTAATACTAAATGTGTGTGGAACCAAATGTATGTGTGTGATACTAAATGTATGTGTGTAATACTAAATGTATGTGTGTAATACTAAATGTATGTGTGTGATACTAAATGTGTGTGGAACCAAATATATGTGTGTGATACTAAATGTGTGTGTAACCAAATGTATGTGTGTAATACTAAATGTGTGTGTAACCAAATGTATGTGTGTGATACTAAATGTGTGTGGAACCAAATGTATGTGTGTGATACTAAATGTATGTGTGTAATACTAAATGTGTGTGTAACCAAATGTATGTGTGTAATACTAAATGTGTGTGGAACCAAATATATGTGTGTGATACTAAATGTGTGTAACCAAACGTGTGTAATACGAAATGTTTGTAATACTAAATGTGTGTGTAACCAAATGTATGTGTGTAATACTAAATGTGTGTGTAACCAAATGTATGTGTGTGATACTAAATGTATGTGTGTAATACTAAATGTATGTGTGTAATACTAAATGTATGTGTGTAATACTAAATGTGTGTGTAACCAAATGTATGTGTGTAATACTAAATGTGTGTGGAACCAAATATATGTGTGTAATACTAAATGTATGTGTGTAATACTAAATGTGTGTAACCAAACGTGTGTAATACGAAATGTTTGTAATACTAAATGTGTGTGTAACCAAATGTATGTGTGTAATACTAAATGTGTGTGTAACCAAATGTATGTGTGTGATACTAAATGTATGTGTGTAATACTAAATGTATGTGTGTAATACTAAATGTATGTGTGTAATACTAAATGTGTGTGTAACCAAATGTATGTGTGTAATACTAAATGTGTGTGGAACCAAATATATGTGTGTGATACTAAATGTATGTGTGTAATACTAAATGTATGTGTGTAATACTAAATGTGTGTGGAACCAAATATATGTGTGTAATACTAAATGTGTGTAACCAAACGTGTGTAATACGAAATGTTTGTAATACTAAATGTGTGTGTAACCAAATGTATGTGTGTAATACTAAATGTGTGTGTAACCAAATGTATGTGTGTGATACTAAATGTATGTGTGTAATACTAAATGTATGTGTGTAATACTAAATGTGTGTGGAACCAAATATATGTGTGTAATACTAAATGTGTGTAACCAAACGTGTGTAATACGAAATGTTTGTAATACTAAATGTGTGTGTAACCAAATGTATGTGTGTAATACTAAATGTGTGTGTAACCAAATGTATGTGTGTGATACTAAATGTATGTGTGTAATACTAAATGTATGTGTGTAATACTAAATGTATGTGTGTAATACTAAATGTGTGTGTAACCAAATGTATGTGTGTAATACTAAATGTGTGTGGAACCAAATATATGTGTGTAATACTAAATGTATGTGTGTAATACTAAATGTGTGTAACCAAACGTGTGTAATACGAAATGTTTGTAATACTAAATGTTTGTGTAACCAAATGTATGTGTGTAATACTAAATGTGTGTGTAACCAAATGTATGTGTGTGATACTAAATGTATGTGTGTAATACTAAATGTATGTGTGTAATACTAAATGTATGTGTGTAATACTAAATGTGTGTGTAACCAAATGTATGTGTGTAATACTAAATGTATGTGTGTAATACTAAATGTGTGTAACCAAACGTGTGTAATACGAAATGTTTGTAATACTAAATGTGTGTAATGCTAAATGTGTGTAAATGTGTATAATACTAAATGTGTGTAATACTAAATATGTGTGTAACTGTGTGTAATATTAAATGTGTGTGATACTAAATGTGTGTAACCAAACGTGTGTAATACGAAATGTTTGTAATACTAAATGTGTGTAATGCTAAATGTGTGTAAATGTGTATAATACTAAATGTGTGTAATACTAAATATGTGTGTAACTGTGTGTAATATTAAATGTGTGTAATACTAAATGTGTGTAACCAAACGTGTGTAATACGAAATGTTTGTAATACTAAATGTGTGTAATGCTAAATGTGTGTAAATGTGTATAATACTAAATGTGTGTAATACTAAATATGTGTGTAACTGTGTGTAATATTAAATGTGTGTAATACTAAATGTATGTGTGTAATACTAAATGTGTCCAGCAGTATTTATAATGTCCAGCATGTCCAGCAGTATTTATAATGTCCAGCATGTCCAGCAGTATTTATAATGTCCAGCATGTCCAGCAGTATTTATAATGTCCAGCATGACCAGCAGTATTTATAATGTCCAGCATGACCAGCAGTATTTATAATGTCCAGCATGTCCAGCAGTATTTATAATGTCCAGCATGTCCAGCAGTATTTATAATGTCCAGCATGTCCAGCAGTATTTATAATGTCCAGCATGTCCAGCAGTATTTATAATGTCCAGCATGACCAGCAGTATTTATAATGTCCAGCATGTCCAGCAGTATTTATAATGTCCAGCATGTCCAGCAGTATTTATAATGTCCAGCATGACCAGCAGTATTTATAATGTCCAGCATGTCCAGCAGTATTTATAATGTCCAGCATGTCCAGCAGTATTTATAATGTCCAGCATGTCCAGCAGTATTTATAATGTCCAGCATGTCCAGCAGTATTTATAATGTCCAGCATGTCCAGCAGTATTTATAATGTCCAGCATGTCCAGCAGTATTTATAATGTCCAGCATGTCCAGCAGTATTTATAATGTCCAACATGTCCAGCAGTATTTATAATGTCCAGCATGTCCAGCAGTATTTATAATGTCCAGCATGTCCAGCAGTATTTATAATGTCCAGCATGTCCAGCAGTATTTATAATGTCCAGCATGTCCAGCAGTATTTATAATGTCCAGCATGTCCAGCAGTATTTATAATGTCCAACATGTCCAGCAGTATTTATAATGTCCAGCATGTCCAGCAGTATTTATAATGTCCAACATGTCCAGCAGTATTTATAATGTCCAGCATGTCCAGCAGTATTTATAATGTCCAGCATGTCCAGCAGTATTTATAATGTCCAGCATGACCAGCAGTATTTATAATGTCCAGCATGTCCAGCAGTATTTATAATGTCCAACATGACCAGCAGTATTTATAATGTCCAGCATGTCCAGCAGTATTTATAATGTCCAGCATGTCCAGCAGTATTTATAATGTCCAGCATGTCCAGCAGTATTTATAATGTCCAGCATGTCCAGCAGTATTTATAATGTCCAGCATGTCCAGCAGTATTTATAATGTCCAGCATGTCCAGCAGTATTTATAATGTCCAGCATGTCCAGCAGTATTTATAATGTCCAACATGTCCAGCAGTATTTATAATGTCCAGCATGTCCAGCAGTATTTATAATGTCCAACATGACCAGCAGTATTTATAATGTCCAGCATGTCCAGCAGTATTTATAATGTCCAGCATGTCCAGCAGTATTTATAATGTCCAGCATGTCCAGCAGTATTTATAATGTCCAACATGTCCAGCAGTATTTATAATGTCCAGCATGTCCAGCAGTATTTATAATGTCCAGCATGTCCAGCAGTATTTATAATGTCCAACATGTCCAGCAGTATTTATAATGTCCAACATGTCCAGCAGTATTTATAATGTCCAGCATGTCCAGCAGTATTTATAATGTCCAGCATGTCCAGCAGTATTTATAATGTCCAACATGTCCAGCAGTATTTATAATGTCCAGCATGTCCAGCAGTATTTATAATGTCCAACATGTCCAGCAGTATTTATAATGTCCAGCATGTCCAGCAGTATTTATAATGTCCAACATGTCCAGCAGTATTTATAATGTCCAACATGTCCAGCAGTATTTATAATGTCCAGCATGTCCAGCAGTATTTATAATGTCCAGCATGTCCAGCAGTATTTATAATGTCCAGCATGTCCAGCAGTATTTATAATGTCCAGCATGTCCAGCAGTATTTATAATGTCCAGCATGTCCAGCATAATTTATAATGTCCAACATGTCCAGCAGTATTTATAATGTCCAACATGTCCAGCAGTATTTATAATGTCCAGCATGTCCAGCAGTATTTATAATGTCCAACATGTCCAGCAGTATTTATAATGTCCAACATGTCCAGCAGTATTTATAATGTCCAGCATGTCCAGCAGTATTTATAATGTCCAGCATGTCCAGCAGTATTTATAATGTCCAGCATGTCCAGCAGTATTTATAATGTCCAGCATGTCCAGCAGTATTTATAATGTCCAACATGTCCAGCAGTATTTATAATGTCCAACATGTCCAGCAGTATTTATAATGTCCAGCATGTCCAGCAGTATTTATAATGTCCAGCATGTCCAGCAGTATTTATAATGTCCAGCATGTCCAGCAGTATTTATAATGTCCAACATGTCCAGCAGTATTTATAATGTCCAGCATGTCCAGCAGTATTTATAATGTCCAGCATGTCCAGCAGTATTTATAATGTCCAACATGTCCAGCAGTATTTATAATGTCCAGCATGTCCAGCAGTATTTATAATGTCCAGCATGTCCAGCAGTATTTATAATGTCCAACATGTCCAGCAGTATTTATAATGTCCAGCATGTCCAGCAGTATTTATAATGTCCAGCATGTCCAGCAGTATTTATAATGTCCAGCATGTCCAGCAGTATTTATAATGTCCAACATGTCCAGCAGTATTTATAATGTCCAACATGTCCAGCAGTATTTATAATGTCCAGCATGTCCAGCAGTATTTATAATGTCCAGCATGTCCAGCAGTATTTATAATGTCCAGCATGACCAGCAGTATTTATAATGTCCAGCATGTCCAGCAGTATTTATAATGTCCAGCATGACCAGCAGTATTTATAATGTCCAACATGTCCAGCAGTATTTATAATGTCCAGCATGTCCAGCAGTATTTATAATGTCCAGCATGTCCAGCAGTATTTATAATGTCCAGCATGTCCAGCAGTATTTATAATGTCCAGCATGTCCAGCAGTATTTATAATGTCCAGCATGTCCAGCAGTATTTATAATGTCCAGCATGACCAGCAGTATTTATAATGTCCAGCATGTCCAGCAGTATTTATAATGTCCAGCATGTCCAGCAGTATTTATAATGTCCAGCATGACCAGCAGTATTTATAATGTCCAGCATGTCCAGCAGTATTTATAATGTCCAGCATGTCCAGCAGTATTTATAATGTCCAGCATGTCCAGCAGTATTTATAATGTCCAGCATGTCCAGCAGTATTTATAATGTCCAGCATGTCCAGCAGTATTTATAATGTCCAGCATGTCCAGCAGTATTTATAATGTCCAGCATGTCCAGCAGTATTTATAATGTCCAGCATGTCCAGCAGTATTTATAATGTCCAGCATGTCCAGCAGTATTTATAATGTCCAACATGTCCAGCAGTATTTATAATGTCCAGCATGTCCAGCAGTATTTATAATGTCCAGCATGTCCAGCAGTATTTATAATGTCCAACATGTCCAGCAGTATTTATAATGTCCAACATGTCCAGCAGTATTTATAATGTCCAGCATGTCCAGCAGTATTTATAATGTCCAGCATGTCCAGCAGTATTTATAATGTCCAACATGTCCAGCAGTATTTATAATGTCCAGCATGTCCAGCAGTATTTATAATGTCCAACATGTCCAGCAGTATTTATAATGTCCAGCATGTCCAGCAGTATTTATAATGTCCAACATGTCCAGCAGTATTTATAATGTCCAACATGTCCAGCAGTATTTATAATGTCCAGCATGTCCAGCAGTATTTATAATGTCCAGCATGTCCAGCAGTATTTATAATGTCCAGCATGTCCAGCAGTATTTATAATGTCCAGCATGTCCAGCAGTATTTATAATGTCCAGCATGTCCAGCATAATTTATAATGTCCAACATGTCCAGCAGTATTTATAATGTCCAACATGTCCAGCAGTATTTATAATGTCCAGCATGTCCAGCAGTATTTATAATGTCCAACATGTCCAGCAGTATTTATAATGTCCAACATGTCCAGCAGTATTTATAATGTCCAGCATGTCCAGCAGTATTTATAATGTCCAGCATGTCCAGCAGTATTTATAATGTCCAGCATGTCCAGCAGTATTTATAATGTCCAGCATGTCCAGCAGTATTTATAATGTCCAACATGTCCAGCAGTATTTATAATGTCCAACATGTCCAGCAGTATTTATAATGTCCAGCATGTCCAGCAGTATTTATAATGTCCAACATGTCCAGCAGTATTTATAATGTCCAGCATGTCCAGCAGTATTTATAATGTCCAGCATGTCCAGCAGTATTTATAATGTCCAACATGTCCAGCAGTATTTATAATGTCCAGCATGTCCAGCAGTATTTATAATGTCCAGCATGTCCAGCAGTATTTATAATGTCCAACATGTCCAGCAGTATTTATAATGTCCAGCATGTCCAGCAGTATTTATAATGTCCAGCATGTCCAGCAGTATTTATAATGTCCAGCATGTCCAGCAGTATTTATAATGTCCAACATGTCCAGCAGTATTTATAATGTCCAACATGTCCAGCAGTATTTATAATGTCCAGCATGTCCAGCAGTATTTATAATGTCCAGCATGTCCAGCAGTATTTATAATGTCCAGCATGACCAGCAGTATTTATAATGTCCAGCATGTCCAGCAGTATTTATAATGTCCAGCATGACCAGCAGTATTTATAATGTCCAACATGTCCAGCAGTATTTATAATGTCCAGCATGTCCAGCAGTATTTATAATGTCCAGCATGTCCAGCAGTATTTATAATGTCCAGCATGTCCAGCAGTATTTATAATGTCCAGCATGTCCAGCAGTATTTATAATGTCCAGCATGTCCAGCAGTATTTATAATGTCCAGCATGACCAGCAGTATTTATAATGTCCAGCATGTCCAGCAGTATTTATAATGTCCAGCATGTCCAGCAGTATTTATAATGTCCAGCATGACCAGCAGTATTTATAATGTCCAGCATGTCCAGCAGTATTTATAATGTCCAGCATGTCCAGCAGTATTTATAATGTCCAGCATGTCCAGCAGTATTTATAATGTCCAGCATGTCCAGCAGTATTTATAATGTCCAGCATGTCCAGCAGTATTTATAATGTCCAGCATGTCCAGCAGTATTTATAATGTCCAGCATGTCCAGCAGTATTTATAATGTCCAGCATGTCCAGCAGTATTTATAATGTCCAGCATGTCCAGCAGTATTTATAATGTCCAACATGTCCAGCAGTATTTATAATGTCCAGCATGTCCAGCAGTATTTGGTGGCGTCCACCTCATGTTTGATGTGGTCGGTCCAAAAGAGAAGACATGTCTCAGTGCTTCGTTCTCCAGCCGGATTGGAATTTGTACATGAGTTTATTAGTAGCAAATTATCTATCAACCTCTTCATAAACTATTTTTTCCATCACTTTTGAAATGGAACTCAGAATAGAAACAGGTCAGTAGACTCACAAATAAAAGAAGATGGTCATCATCAGATCGATGGACAACCATAAGCAAGCAAGTAAGGGTGTATGTATGTATATATATATATATATATATATATATATATATATATATATATATATATATATATATATATATATATATATATATATATATATATATATATATATATATATATATATATATATATTTAACATTTATTAATCCAGGGTAAGACAATTAAGAACATATTTTTATTAGCAATGCTGACCTCGAAAAAAAGGCAGCATTTACATGTTAGAGATGTTGAAGTGTGATGATAATCTCACTGTTCCACATTTACCAACACAAATTGCCATTATAGATTGCTCTTAACAGTTCTCCGATGTTTAAAAATGTGATAACAAATGTTGATTCAATGTTATTGGGAAAAAAAAGTCTTAAAACATTGCAACTTTTTTGTCGACTTTCTGAAAAAAAATGCCGCAATTTCAAGCATTTTAGGTTGCGGCAATCACAGGAAAATAAAAATCGAAATTTTAATATTACATTTCTTTTAGTCAGAAGCTAAATTACTTTGGATTTAATTATAAAAGGAAAAGAAAGAAAACCTTATTTTCCTTTTCTATGAAAAAAATGACAAGCTATTACAGTATTTTAAATGTTTTCAACCAAACATTTAGTTAGCATCTATTTAGCACAATTCAAGTTTCACAAATCCAGTACTGATCCGTAGAACAGCTGTCATCGTTCCAGATTCCCAAAGCGCTGGAGGCTTTGTTCTGGATTTCGCCGCAGTCCTGGTTCCGGAAGTCGTTGGGTTGCCCGGCCAGCCAGAACCTAAAAGGTGTCATGTTACGATTTCAGGTAGCACATGCATCTTGTGGGGCAACTGTGGAGACTTACTTTGTGCTGACCGGAGTCCCGTCCACCCAAAGCCACGTTCCCTCGGTGGTGCTGTCAGTCAGTCCGATCCACGCGTGTTGACCGGAGCTCAATAAACTCTTAACGAACACCTGTTTGTGCGGACAATGGCTGTTAAAAGAGCGACACAAGCTAGCATGCTAACATGTACAGTAAGCATGTGTCAAATAGCAAAACACTGTGTTGGTGTACACCTGTAAAATTAGCACGAGAAAGCTAGCATGCTAACGGTAACGTTCAAACATCCTTAAGCTAAAATGCTAACAGTAAGCATGCGTCATGTGCCAAAATATATGAATCTCAGGTGTATACATAACATTTTCTCCCCAAAAAGATAGCATGCTAACTTTAGCATACCTATCGATATAAGGCAGGTATGTCAAACAGGTTTTATCCGGCCTGCAGGATGAGTTTGCTAAGTATACAAATTAACTGGAAATTTTAGAATGAAAGAAACAGTTCTTCTACATGTGTCTACTGGATGTTGCAATAGCAGTTCTTTGTATCTCTGTAGATCAGGGGTTGGCAATCCACGGCTCCGGAACCGCATGCGGCTCTTGGATCACTCGGATGTGGCTCAGCTGCATACTTAAAACAACAACATTGTGATTTGTACATTTTCAGAATGGGCTTCTTCTATTTTTAAAACCCAGGAAACAATCTGAAGGTGTCTTTATTTTTAAGTTATCGTGCAGGGATTTTACCAGTCCGGCCCACTTGGGAGTAGATCTTTCTCCATGTGGCCCCCCATCTAAAATGACTTTGACACCCCTGCTATGAGGCGATATGTCCTGCCCCTTTTAGTGACGTCCACGGGGAGCTGATGGCTGCTCAACTGCTCCGTAATTACTGGCCCACTTGCTCTATAAAGTACAAACCACTGACAAATCATGAAGTTAGCATTTATTTACACAATACAACACTTTGTATTACTGGCCCATTTCAACTTGCTCTATAAAGTACAAACCACTGACAAATCATGAAGTTGGCATTTATTTACACAATACAACACTTTGTATTACTGGCCCACTTGCTCTATAAAGTACAAACCACTGACAAATCATGAAGTTAGCATTTATTTACACAATACAACACTTTGTATTACTGGCCCATTTCAACTTGCTCTATAAAGTACAAACCACTGACAAATCATGAAGTTAGCATTTATTTACACAATACAACACTTGGTATTGCATTGCCGTCAGGGGTAAAACTGCATTTTCTACCCTTGGAACTGATTGATTGATTGATTGATACTTTTATTATTAGATAGCACAGTACAGTACATATTGTGTACAATTGAGCACTAAATGCTAACACCCCAATAAGTTATTCAAAGTGCTTGTTTAAGTCGGGGTCCACCTTCATCAATTGCTGGTAGCTAACATTAGTATGCAACAAGTACCAAATTACACACATCTGAGATACATTCCTGCAAAATGAGCTGAAAAAGCTATCAAGCTAGTGTTTGCATGTTCAAATGCTAACATGAGTGTGTGTCAAGTACCAGAAGGTATGACTCACAGGTGTGCAGTATACCTGTACACCAGCATGCTGTCTTTAGCTAAGCTAGTGGGAACAAAGTGTAACTGCTGAGATGTGCAGCAGTTTTATTTTTTATTAACAGCACCTTTTTACATGGCTGACAATAACGTGTGGGAGAACCTGTTGAAAAATCAGCAAGTTACGATTGAAAATAGATATCCTACTCTATGGAAGTACATCAAATGCTAAAATGGCCCCCACTAAGATGGTCGCCATAGAGGCATGCTGCTATATATATATAAGTGTGTGTGTGTGTGTGTGTGTGTGTGTGTGTGTGTGTGTGTGTGTGTGTGTGTGTGTGTGTGTGTGTGTGTGTGTGTGTGTGTGTGTGTGTGAGACAGTTTGACCTCCAACTTCCTTCCAAAGCGTGCACGTGCGTAAGGAAGCCCACCAACTTGGACGGAGAAGAAACATTCCATGTTTTTGAGTGAGTGAGAAGCATGCAGATGACAAGCTGTCACTCACCATGACTTTGGCAGAGGGGCTAAAAGAGTGAGGGAGGGGCTGAGGGCTTTAAAACAGGTGAACACACCTGCCTGGACTAATTAGGCCTAATTTGGGCCAAAGCATGGTTGTGACAAGCTGGGTGTTCCAGAAGGAGAGTGAACATTTCCCTGTGATGAAATACGTACAACAAGGAGTGATCTACAAATGCAAAAATACTTTGTGAATACTTTTAGACGTGTGATGCTTATTTCTGCTGTAATTAAAAAAAGAAGAGTATTCTTAATTGCCCCCCTCTAATTGGTCCCAGCTGCTGGGCCTATTTTGATGATGAGATGATGTTGTGTTGGAAGCGCCTAAATGACTTTTGTTGATTGCTAATTGATTTTGTTGAATCTGTTTAGATTTTTTAATTCTTTATTTTGACATATTTGATTATTGGCCTTTGATTGTCAATACATGTATTTTGTTATAATGGATGATTTACCTTTTGATCATTTGATTCTTTTCAATATGCCTATTTTGAAGAATTATTTCGGCCTATTTAAGGCATGAGACTTTGAAATGGATTTACAATATAAATGCACTATATTTATATCTAATATACTAGACTAATATTGTCTTTATTTACTATTGCAGATTGTGGGTGCTTAGTTTCCTCCTGTTGTTCACCTTGTGACACTTTGGGATTGCAATTAATGTTTGTCAACTTTTTGCGTGCCTTGCCCTCCTTGCTTTGAAAGTCTGTTTTGCCAAGGTTACATTACCTTCACCCAAGGCGGGTGTGACCCTCTTTACCTGCAAAATGATCCACAAAAAGCTTGCAAGCTAATGTTAGCATTTCACCGTGCTAGCAATAACGCGCGTCAAGTACCAAAACATAACTCTGAGCTGTTTACCTGTAAAATTAGCCCCCCCCAAAAAACGAGCTTGCTACCCTTAGTGTGCGTCCAGCACCAAAATATATGACTGAGGTGTAGACTCAGAGATGGAACTCCATACGTCGCGGCCAGCTAATGGTTACTCCATACTGCCATTTTTATACTTGCAAAAAAAGCTAGCATGTTACCTTTAGTATGCGTCAACTACCAAAATATACAAATCTGAGATCTAGACCTGCAAAATAAACTGAATAAGCCAGCAGTCTAATGTTGGCATGTTAAAATGCTAACTTTAGCGTAAGTCAAGTAGCTAAACATTTAACTCTGGTGTGTACACAAGGAAAATGAGCTTCTAGATTTCCACGAGACGCGAAACAGCATTTTGTATACTTGCAGAAAAAGCAAGCATGCTAACATGACATGCTCACATTACCAAAATATAGGGTTATCTAAAAAGCTAACATGCTAATGTTTTGAATGTCTCACCTGTTCCGGCCGGCTGTCGATGACAACCAGATCTGCTCCCTTGCGGATGCAGTCTTTTCTGCTCTCCTGCCAGTTCTTAGTGGTTTTTGACACTAGGTAGCAGCTAATGTCAAACTTCCTCCAGCCGGCCTGACATTTCATGCCTACAAAAATCCAAGATTACACAAAAACTCCTACAAAAGTGTCAATGAACACCATCGGTTTGATCAGGAAATGTGCGGGTCTCTGATGAACTGGTGTCTGCTTACCTCTCAGTTTAGTGGTCATCTTGTTGACGTTCCTCTGCAGCTCATTCCGTTCTGTCACCAGGACGCTCTGAGCGTTCTGCGACGCCTTGTTCAAACTTCTCAAAGAAGTATAGTTGCTCTCTAGAAGATCCTTCTCATTTTTGATATTGTTGAATTGAGTCTTTAAGTCATCTCTCTCAGCAACCAAAGTGGCTTTGCTGGTTTGCAGAAGCGCTTTCTCCTTGGTGAGGGAGCTGTAACTGGACTGTAGCTGGTTGTTCAAACTTCTCAAAGAAGCATAGTTGCTCTCTAGAAGGTCTTTCTCGTTTTTGAGATTGTTGAATCCTGTCCTTAGGTCATCTCTCTCAGCAACCAAAGTGGTTTTGCTGGTTTGCAGAAGCGCTTTCTCCTTGGCGAGGGAGCTGTAACTGGACTGTAGCTGGTTGTTCAAACTTCTCAAGGAAGTATAGTTGCTCTCTAGAAGGTCTTTCTCGTTTTTGAGATTGTTGAATCCTGTCCTTAGGTTGTCTCTCTCGGTAACCAAAGTGGTTTTGCTGGTTTGCAGAAGCGCTTTCTCCTTAGCGAGGGAGCTGTAACTGGACTGTAGCTGGTTGTTCAAGCTTCTCAAGGAAGTATAGTTGCTCTCTAGAAGGTCTTTCTCGTTTTTGAGATTGTTGAATCCTGTCCTTAGGTTGTCTCTCTCGGTAACCAAAGTGGTTTTGCTGGTTTGCAGAAGCGCTTTCTCCTTAGCGAGGGAGCTGTAACTGGACTGTAGCTGGTTGTTCAAGCTTCTCAAGGAAGTACAGTTGCTCTCTAGAAGGTCTTTCTCATATTTGAGATTGTTGAAGAGCAACTTAAGGGCATCTTTTTCCATAGCCAAAGTGGTTTTGCTGGTTCCAAGGAGCTCTTTCTCCATAACGAGAGAATCGTAACGGGTCTGTATCCTGTCCTTCTCACTTCTCGTAGAAGAGAAATTGCTCTGCAACTGTTTTTTCTCATTTTGGAGATTGTTGAATCGAGTCCTTAGGTCATCTCTCTCAGCAACTAAATTAGTTTTACTGGTTTGAAGGACCTCTTTTGCCTTAACGAGGGAGTCGTAATTGGACTGTAATTGGCCACCCTGTGCCCTTAGTGCACTAATCAGGGATTGTAATGCATCATAGTCCCTATTGAGATGGCTGTGGTTGGTCTGCAGATCCTTGAATTCGGCCATCAAAGTGTTTTTGCTGCTGAGGAGTTTGTCTCGGTCTTTCGCTAAAGAATCGTAGTCGGTCTTCAAGCGGTCTTTGTCCTTTGTGAGGTTATTCAACATGGCTTCCAGCTGGTTTCTGTCTGTACTTACTGCCTCGTAATGGTCACCGCTTACAGGGGAGACTTGGTTTTTAGTTTGGAGATTCTCCTGAGTCAGACAGTCGGAGTTTTCTTGGTCTTTTGTGGCAAAATAGGGAAGGAGCTCATCTGGAAAATGGAGACAATTATGAAAAACAATGTCTTTCTGCTGCTGATTTCTCGGGACATCCGACTGATTTCATTAGCCACAATTGGCCTAAAAATGGACTGTCGGATCAGATGGGGACGGCAATGGCTAAATTTTGGCCCGCGTGTCCCGATCCAATGTTAACATCAAATATCATTCCGATATTATCCAAAAAAACAAGTAACGGATTAGCCAACAGTTCTTTTTTTCTTATATTTTAGTCAAGTCTTTACTACAAGTAAACAATAAGGGTGCACAAAATAATGTATTCATATCTGAATTGCGATTGATTTAGATCCCAATGATAAATGGATTCATGTTTAAGAAAGAATGTTTTCATTCAACCAGGTCATTGGAATCTAATCCTGGGACATTCAACTGATCGCAACTGGACTGTTTGGTTTGTCTTAGAAGAAGTTCTGCCTCTCATCCGAGTAGACGTCATCAGTTCATGCTCATAGATTTAGATCGGTCCGATCTAGTCCTAGACTTAGATTGGTCAGATCTAGTCTATGGTCTGGTGCCGATACCTCAGTAGGCTCCATCAATTCATGCTCATAGACTTAGATCGGTCAGATCTAGTCTTAGATTTAGATTGGTCAGATTGAGTCTAGCGGCTGGCGCCAATACCTCAGTAGGGTTCATCAGTTCATGCTCCTAAACTTAGATTAGTCAGATCTAGTCTAAGATTTAGATTGGTGAGATCTAATTCAGCGGTTGGTACCAATACCTTAGTAGGCTTCATTAATTTATGCTCATAGACTTAGATTAGTCAGATCTAGTCTTAGACTTAAATCGGTCAGATCTAGTCTCTAGTCTTGGCTGGTGCCAATACCCCAAATATTTATACTCCAAAACCAGGAGGACATGCCTGGGCGAGGATGGTTACGCACTATTGTTAGCATTGAGGTATTGTGTGGCAGAACCATGGCTGTGGATGGACTATTGCCAGTCCAAAATAGTCGGAATCCCCCGCCTAAGTATTGCATTCAGTTGCAAACAAATGGCAGAATGTGATCAGAATGTTCCTAACTCCTGTTAAATTACGGAGTCTTTTAGGAAGGGTTGAAAGGACAGTGTTGTATGTGGGAGACAGGTGGAGTCGCAGACCACATCATCTGTTCAGGGATAGTTCTTTTCAACCTTGACATAGATGGCTTCCCTCACTCCTCTTTGGTGCCAGCCGTCCTACCTGTCCACAATCTGTACATGTTTGTTCCCAAAGGAGTGTTGTTTCTACCTGAGGTGCAGGTAGACTGCTGAGTCTAGACCTGAAGACTTTGTTCCCAAAGGAGTGTTGTTTCTACCTGAGGTGCAGGTAGACTGCCTGGAGAGTCTGTTCATCTATGTTGTGTCATGCGTTTACTTAATCACACCCCAAGTAAACATGCTAGGCTATAGGCTATGATATCATGTGCGATACAAGCAGTCCTGCAGCGTTTTTACTTGTTAGTGATACCATGTGCGATACAAGCAGTCTTGTAGAGTGTTTACTTGAGTGTGATATCATGTGCGATACAAGCAGTCTTGTAGAGTGTTTACTTGAGTGTGATATCATGTGCGATACAAGCATTTAAAAATGGGGAGCGCTGGACAGCCATTTAACATCTAAATGTCCTCCAATTTGTTTCTAGTGTACTAAAGTCTTCCTAAGAAGTCAACTTGCCAGGATCCAGGCTGCTGGCAGCTAGCAGGTACACAACAGCTCAGCACAAACTAGCACACAAGCTGGAGATGTTTAACAATCATTGAACAACATAGCAGTGTAAAAGTGCACATTTGTCAACACAAACCAGTAGCAAATAATTAGAGTTCATTCATTGTTTTGACTTACAAAGTCTTCAAGGCAGAAGTGGAGTAAAAAGTGTCCAGTAACAAACGTGTCAACATCTGATATTAGCTTAACTGTCATGAGCTGCACTTTGTGACTTGTTGTGGCCACTAGGTGTCGCCAACACACCGTGAGAGGGAGGAGCTGCTGCACATAAATATATAAGGAGGGAGGAGGTGCACATAAATATATAAGGAGGGAGGAGGTGCACATAAATATATAAGGAGGGAGGAGGTGCACATAAATATATAAGGAGGGAGGAGGTGCACATAAATATATAAGGAGGAGCTGCACATAAATATATAAGGAGGGAGGAGGTGCACATAAATATATAAGGAGGGAGGAGGTGCACATAAATATATAAGGAGGAGGTGCTGCACATAAATATATAAGGAGGAGCTGCACATAAATATATAAGGAGGGAGGAGGTGCACATAAATATATAAGGAGGGAGGAGGTGCACATAAATATATAAGGAGGAGCTGCACATAAATATATAAGGAGGGAGGAGGTGCACATAAATATATAAGGAGGGAGGAGGTGCACATAAATATATAAGGAGGGAGGAGGTGCACATAAATATATAAGGAGGAGCTGCACATAAATATATAAGGAGGGAGGAGGTGCACATAAATATATAAGGAGGAGCTGCACATAAATATATAAGGAGGGAGGAGGTGCACATAAATATATAAGGAGGGAGGAGGTGCACATAAATATATAAGGAGGGAGGAGGTGCACATAAATATATAAGGAGGAGCTGCACATAAATATATAAGGAGGGAGGAGGTGCACATAAATATATAAGGAGGAGCTGCACATAAATATATAAGGAGGGAGGAGGTGCACATAAATATATAAGGAGGGAGGAGGTGCACATAAATATATAAGGAGGGAGGAGGTGCACATAAATATATAAGGAGGAGCTGCACATAAATATATAAGGAGGGAGGAGGTGCACATAAATATATAAGGAGGAGCTGCACATAAATATATAAGGAGGGAGGAGGTGCACATAAATATATAAGGAGGAGCTGCACATAAATATATAAGGAGGAGCTGCACATAAATATAAAAGGAGGGAGGAGCTGCACATAAATATATAAGGAGGGAGGAGGTGCACATAAATATATAAGGAGGAGCTGCACATAAATATATAAGGAGGAGCTGCACATAAATATATAAGGAGGAGGTGCACATAAATATATAAGGAGGGAGGAGGTGCACATAAATATATAAGGAGGGAGGAGGTGCACATAAATATATAAGGAGGGAGGAGGTGCACATAAATATATAAGGAGGAGGTGCTGCACATAAATATATAAGGAGGGAGGAGGTGCACATAAATATATAAGGAGGGAGGAGGTGCACATAAATATATAAGGAGGGAGGAGGTGCACATAAATATATAAGGAGGAGGTGCTGCACATAAATATATAAGGAGGAGGTGCTGCACATAAATATATAAGGAGGAGCTGCACATAAATATATAAGGAGGGAGGAGGTGCACATAAATATATAAGGAGGGAGGAGGTGCACATAAATATATAAGGAGGAGGTGCTGCACATAAATATATAAGGAGGAGCTGCACATAAATATATAAGGAGGGAGGAGGTGCACATAAATATATAAGGAGGAGGTGCACATAAATATATAAGGAGGAGCTGCACATAAATATATAAGGAGGAGCTGCACATAAATATATAAGGAGGGAGGAGGTGCACATAAATATATAAGGAGGAGGTGCTGCACATAAATATATAAGGAGGGAGGAGGTGCACATAAATATATAAGGAGGGAGGAGGTGCACATAAATATATAAGGAGGAGGTGCTGCACATAAATATATAAGGAGGAGCTGCACATAAATATATAAGGAGGGAGGAGGTGCACATAAATATATAAGGAGGAGCTGCACATAAATATATAAGGAGGAGCTGCACATAAATATATAAGGAGGGAGGAGCTGCACATAAATATATAAGGAGGGAGGAGGTGCACATAAATATATAAGGAGGAGCTGCACATAAATATATAAGGAGGAGCTGCACATAAATATATAAGGAGGGAGGAGGTGCACATAAATATATAAGGAGGGAGGAGGTGCACATCAATATATAAGGAGGGAGGAGGTGCACATCAATATATAAGGAGGGAGGAGGAGGTGCACATAAATATATAAGGAGGGAGGAGGAGGTGCACATAAATATATAAGGAGGGGGGAGGAGGTGCACATAAATATAATTGAAAGTGCACAAGTTGGGTGTGTTGAGTGACCAAGTCCAGTACGTACAGTGGAGAAGTGTTGAGTGACAAAGTCCAGTACGTACAGTGGAGAAGTGTTGAGTGACAAAGTCCAGTACGTACAGTGGAGAAGTAGTCCCATGTTTGCAGCCAGCAGCAGCACACACACAACTGCCAGACACGCCATCACTCGCCGGGACGCTGACTTCTTTTTGTGGAAATTGACTACATGACAAAAACATTTGATGCTCACTTGCACTTCAAGAAAGGAAACATGTTTGAGAAAAGTAAATATTCCAAAGTAAAGTTGATCTGTTTATTGCTATTCTTACCTAACATCCACACAAAGTGTTTCTGCTTTTGTCATCATTACACTTTTGATTGATTGATTGATTGATTGATTGATTGACACTTGTATTAGTAGATAACAGAGTACAGTACATATTGTGTACAATTGAGCACTAAACACCCCAATAAGTTGTTCAACTTGTTCAAGTCGGGGTCCACCTTCATCAATTCATGATTCCACCTATTCATGTGTACTGATAACAACATGTCCATCCATCCATACATTTTCTACCGCTTATTCCCTTTTGGGTGGCGGGTGGCACACAACATGTGCCAATGATATTTATCATGGTTTTTTCACACATAAGGAAGATAACATTTGTTATCAATAAATGATAAACACTTGCATATGATCCTATTTTGTAATATTAGTTGCAGTTTAAACATGTTGAAATATTTACATTTAAATAAATATCATACATAACTCTATGATCATATAATCTAATAATAGTTAGACCATAATACACTGCAGAATTATGTTGAATTAAACACAGAATTAACATGATCAGAAAATATCTATAAAACATATATAATAATCAAATAATTCGATAAATTATACCAAAATTATATATAATTTTGAAAATACATAATTAACATGATTAATATTATAATAATTAATCATTTTGATACATTATAACAAAATTCTATGTAATTAAAAATATGTAATTAACATTAATAATATAATGAATAATTGTATAGATTAAACCAAAATTATATATAATGTAAACAATATATTTAACATTATTAATAATATAATAATTAATCATTTTAATTATTTTACAAGTCATACCATGATGCTAAGAGAAAACATACTTCTGATAATAGTCACAATATGTAAAATAATTAAATGAATCAAACATTATTTATTATACACAACAATATGATCACTTACAAATGTGATCGTGTCATGTGACAATTGTATTGATAATGTACATTTAAACTAATAAAAATGCCTTTTTTTATGACATCAATGATAAACACCGGTGTGAAGATGATGAAATAAAAGGATTATACAATACTATTATTGAAAACACTAATATACAGGACTGTCTCAGAAAATGAGAATATTGTGATAAAGTCCTTTATTTTCTGTAATGCAACTAAAAACATGAAAATGTCATACATTCTGGATTCATTACACATCAACTGAAATATTGCAAGCCTTTTATTATTTTAATATTGCTGATTATGGCATACAGCTTAAGGAAACTAAAAAAATTACAATATTTCCTCAGACCAAGTAAAAAAAACAAGATTTCTAACAGCAAAACAAAATCAAACATTTGAAAATGTCAATTAATGCACTCAGTACTTGCTTGGGAATCCTTTTGCATGGATTACTGCATCAATGTGGCGTGGCATGGAGGCAATCAGCCTGTGGCATTGCTGAGGTGTTATGGATGCACAGGATGCTTCAATAGCGGCCTTTAGCTCATTTGCATTATTGGGTCTGGTGTCTTTCAGCTTCTTCTTCACAATAACCCACACATTGTCTATGAGGTTTAGGTCAGGGGAGTTGGCAGGCCAATGGAGGACAGTAATGCCATGGTCAGTACACCAGTTACTGCTGCTTTTGGCACTGTGGGCAGGTGCCAGATCATGCTGGAAAATGAAATCATCATCTCCATAGAGCTTTTCAACAGATACAGCTTCAATAGCCGTAATCCCATGGTCAAGCCACTCCTGAACTCTAGACAACGAAAGAAGCGTCTGACTGACGGACGGTTGCAGAGTGGTCCAGAGTCCTGTTTTCAGACGAAGGCAAATTTTGTATTTCATTTGGAAGTCAAGGCGCTTGAGTCTGGAGTAAGGCTGGAGAGGAGCAAAATCCAAGTTGCTTGAAATCCAGTGTGTTCCCACAGTCAGCAATGGTTTGGGGAGCCATGTCAGCTGCTGGTTTTGGTCCACTGTGTTTCATCAAGTCCAGAGTCAATGCAGCTGTGTACATGCTTCCATCTGTTGAAAAGCTCTATGGAGATGATGATTTCATTTTCCATCATGATCTGGCACCTGCCCACAGTGCCAAAAGCAGCAGTAACTGGTGTACTGACCATGGCATTACTGTCCTCCATTGGCCTGCCAACTACCCTGACCTAAACCTCATAGAGAATGTGTGGGTTATTGTGAAGAAGAAGCTGAAAGACACCAGACCCAATAATGCAAATGAGCTAAAGGCCGCTATTGAAGCATCCTGTGCATCCATAACACCTCAGCAATGCCACAGGCTGATTGCCTCCATGCCACGCCACATTGATGCAGTAATCCATGCAAAAGGATTCCCAACCAAGTACTGAGTGCATTAATTGACATTTTCAAATGTTGGATTTTGTTTTGCTGTTAGAAATCTTTTCTTTTACTTGGTCTGAGGAAATATTCTATTTTTTTTAGTTTCCTTAAGCTGTATGCCATAATCAGCAATATTAAAATAATAAAAGGCTTGCAATATTTCAGTTGATGTGTAATGAATCCAGAATGTATGACATTTTCATGTTTTTAGTTGCATTACAGAAAATAAAGGTCTTTATCACAATATTCTCATTTTCTCAGACAGTCCCATATATATATATATATATATATATATATATATATATATATATATATATATATATATATATATATATATATATATATATATATATATATATATATATATATTCTAATAAAACGATATGCTGACATACTAAGATACTGTATAATGTGTTATGTAATAAAACATTGTCAACAATATAATAATTTATCATTTAAATAATTGTATACATTTGCACATATGCCACTATGATGACATATGATGATAATGTATCATATTTAATACAAGCAAACTAAGAAAAGTTGTCTAAATGAATAAAAGCCAACACTAATAAAATAACATCTGATCATCACAAAACCTTGATATGTGTTAATAATAATAATAATAATACTACATGACATTTAGGAGACGGATGAAATGTGTTGATTATGATGTCATATTTATGTTGTCGTGTACCTTGTGTGATCAGTCCGTCCATCGTGAAGTTCTTACTCAAATATGCACCGTCGTCCATTTCCATGGCGTCCATTTTCTCACCTCACTGACAAATCAAAAAGTGCACTTTGGTGTTTAGCTTAAGTGTGTACACAGCATGTCACGTGACTAATAAAATATACCAAGGTACTTAAGTGTGTACACAGCATGTCACGTGACTAATAAAATACACACAAGACACTTAAGTGTGTACACAGCATGTAATGTGACTTCTAAAATACACACAAGACACTTAAGTGTGTACACAGCATGTAATGTGACTTCTAAAATACACACAAGACACTTAAGTGTGTACACAGCATGTCATGTGACTTCTAAAATACACACAAGACACTTAAGTGTGTACACAGCATGTCATGTGACTTCTAAAATACACACAAGACACTTAAGTGTGTACACAGCATGTAATGTGACTTCTAAAATACACACAAGACACTTAAGTGTGTACACAGCATGTAATGTGACTTCTAAAATACACACAAGACACTTAAGTGTGTACACAGCATGTCATGTGACTTCTAAAATACACGCAAGACACTTAAGTGTGTACACAGCATGTCATGTGACTTCTAAAATACACACAAGACACTTAAGTGTGTACACAGCATGTCATGTGACTTCTAAAATACACACAAGACACTTAAGTGTGTACACAGCATGTCACGTGACTTGAAAGCAGTTGTTTTTTGCGCTGCTGTGAAACAAAATGGGGTCTTACCTCAGGCAAAGTGGTCTTTCTTCGGTGACTAAACTTCCATCAAGTGACAGCAAAGTTCCTGCGTGTTGACATTTATGTCAGGAAACAGGAAGTGCTATGTGGGCTGTGATTGGTTGAAAAGGTGCATATTCCTGCTGCATGCTGACAGATTGTGTTAAAAGACTTTAGAGAAGTTCTCTGCTTTCATTTTCCTTTCTTTGCTTCTTCCATGCTGGTTTCTTCTCCTCAAAAGGTCAAGTGGAGACAAAGATGCTGCGTGCTCAAGTCCAAAGTGCAAACTCGCTCCTTTCACACTCGGAGAGCATCTTCTTGAGCAAGGCATTAATGGGCTGGGAACATCTTTGAAGTTGTCTTCCTCTCCCACAATAACCTCTGACCTGTGAAGTGAATGATATTTATATAGCGCTTTTCTCTCGTGACTCCATGCACTTTTACATAAGTTCCATTTAAAGCAGTGTGGGTGGCACTGGGAGCAGGTGGGTACGGTGCCTTGCCCAAGGACACAACGGCAGTGACTAGGATGGCGTCAGTGGGAATCGAACCAGGAACCCTGAAGTTGCACGGCATGTGACATGTGACACGTGTGACTCCATAACTTGTCAGCTGACTCCCCAGAAAGGAGAAGTTCCAAGACTGAACTCCAAGTCTTCATTTACTTTCACTTTCACTCCAAAGTCTTCCATCTCAAAGGTTGTCCGCCCATTTATTTGTTGTGATATCATATCATATTTGTATCAACAACTTTACTATTTATATCTACAAATGTGATATTAATATCAACACATGTAATAATATCGAGAAGTGTAATATATCAACAGGTGTAATCTTTATTTTGTACACACACAAACATATATACATATATATATATATGTATATATGTATATATATAAATATATATATTTTTTTGTTTTTTTGTTTTGTTTTTTTGGTTTTTGTGTATTTATTAATTTTTTATTTTATATATATATATATATATATATATATATATATATATTACCAGTAGCAGGGATAAGACCTGACCTGACAATGGTCAAATGTAACCCAGTACAACCTGCCGCATGGGTAGATGGGACCCGTTAGCCCAGTAAGGTGACCCATCTAAGAGAAGGTAAACTCCAATCCAAAACCGCCCCTGCCTTGTGGTCTACCTTTCTTGGGGAAGGCTTCGGGAGTAAACCCTAAGGAAAAAAATCAGGAGACGGAGTCCCTAAGGTGGTCCACTGCTGGCTACAGCGGTGCACTGGCAACTCCTGCGACACTGTTGGTGCCAAATTGTACCAGCTCTTGCTGCTCCTTTGGATCCATCATCAGTGTGAAGAAGGGGGTCCTGCTGCATGGGCAACAGCTTGACCTCCATACTACTCTGCCCTGGCTTGCGCCCTGGAGAGGTCACTCCAGCCTTGTGTCATAGCGTGGAAACAACAAACGGGAAGCAACAGTCCACCGGTCATAAGCTACAATGCTGGATTGGCGTAGAGCATAGCACCAGGGGTTGCTTCCGACGGTGGGAGAGATCCTTGAATCTCATTGGACAGCTACTGCCCGCCTTAAACTGGGCAGCCCCCAGCCAATTAGGTGCTGTCCCGCCACAATCTGCCTTCCTCATTGGGTGCATGGGGATTAGGTAAAACCGACAAGCAGACTGTAAGACCTGCACCAAGCAAGAAACAAAGTATGAAAAACAGGTGCCCGGTCCTAAAACTGGGAAGCTAGAATGTCCGGACTATGACACCCGGACACTCAAATGATCTCCAAGACATCAGTGATGCAAGAAAAACGGCTGTCATTAACAATGAGCTACTGAGACTCCAGGTTGACATAGCTGCATTGCAAGAGACCCGCCTAGCCGACTCGGGAACCCTCAAGGAGAAAGACTTTACCTTCTTCTGGCAAGGAAAGAGTGCCGGAGACCGCAGAGAGCATGGAGTTGAATTAGCTGTCAGGAACACCTTGTTAAAGATGGTTGAACCAGGAGACAAAGGATCCGAACGCCTGATGACACTCCATCTCCACACCTCTGATGTCCCAGTGAAACCTAGTCTGCGCATATGCCCCCACTCTAAAGTCTACAGCAGAAGTTAAGGATACATTTTATGCCAACTTGAATGACGTCATCAAGAACACCCCCCCGAAGGAACATCTCATCATCCTTGGTGATTTCAATGCGAGAGTGGGAGCTGACCATGACTCATGGCCTTCCTGTCTTGGACACTTCAGAGTTGGCAAAGTCAATGAGAACGGGCAACAGCTACTGGAGTTGTGTTCTTACCATAACCTTTGCGTGACCAAATCCTTCCTGTCTTGGACACTTCAGAGTTGGCAAAGTCAATGAGAACGGGCAACAGCTACTGGAGTTGTGTTCTTACCATAACCTTTGCGTGACCAACTCCTTCCAGTCTTGGACACTTCAGAGTTGGCAAAGTCAATGAGAACGGACAACGGCTACTGGAGTTGTGTTCTTACCATAACCTTTGCGTGACCAACTCCTTCCTGTCTTGGACACTTCAGAGTTGGCAAAGTCAATGAGAACGGGCAACAGCTACTGGAGTTGTGTTCTTACCATAACCTTTGCGTGACCAACTCCTTCCAGTCTTGGACACTTCAGAGTTGGCAAAGTCAATGAGAACGGACAACGGCTACTGGAGTTGTGTTCTTACCATAACCTTTGCGTGACCAACTCCTTCCTGTCTTGGACACTTCAGAGTTGGCAAAGTCAATGAGAACGGACAACGGCTACTGGAGTTGTGTTCTTACCATAACCTTTGCGTGACCAACTCCTTCCTGTCTTGGACACTTCAGAGTTGGCAAAGTCAATGAGAACGGGCAACGGCTACTGGAGTTGTGTTCCTACCATAACCTTTGCGTGACCAACTCCTACTTTCAGATGAAACCACAGCACAAGGTGACGTGGCGCCATCCCCGCTCAAAGCATTGGCATCAGCTAGACATGATCCTGATCCGAAAAGCCAACCTCAAGTTTGTGCTCCTTACTCGTAGTTACGACAGCACAGACTGCGACACCGACCTTTCACTTGTCCGTTGCAAGATCAAGCTACAACCAAAAATGTTTCAAAACTCCAAACAGAAAGGCAAGCCCCGCATTGATTCCACCAGCATGCATCTTCAAGAGAAAGTAGAAGAGTTTGCCAAGTCCCTCAACAACATCCTGTCTGAAGAACACCAGCCCTACTCCGCCTCCGAGAAATGGGGCCACCTCAGGGAGGCCATTCAGAAAACACCCCTTGCAACATTTGGGAGGAAGATCTTCAAAAACAACGACTGGTTTGTTGCCAAGTCCAGCGAGATGACCCCTGTCATTGAAGCAAAGCGTGCTGCCCTTAATGAACACAAACGCTCCCCGAATGAGAAGTCCCTGCAAGCACTGAGAACTACAAGAAGCAAAGTGCAACAGACTGCAAGACATTGTGCCAATGAATACTGGCAACAACTCAGTGAATCCATCCAGTCTGCAGCTACCTCAGGTAACATCAGAGGGATGTACGAGGGCATCAAGGCTGCTCTGGGCCCAACACAGAGCAAAACAGACCCCCCTAAAGACCACCAGCGGGGAAGTTGTCACTGACAAGGGCAAGCAGTTGGACAGATGGGTAGAGCACTATTCAGAACTCTAGTCCAGAGAGAACACTGTAGTCGCCTCAGCCTTTTATGCCATTGAACAGCTGCCCATCATTGAGGAATTAGATGCTGAACCAACACTTGCTGAACTTCACAAAGCGATCGACAGCTTAGCGATTGGCAAAGCACCTGGTACTGATGGCATCCCCCCAGATCTCATCAAGCGCTGTAGAGACACCCTCCTGCAGCCTTTGCATGATGTCCTCTGCCAGTGCTGGAAAGAGGGAGCACCTGGTACTGATGGCATCCCCCCAGATCTCATCAAGCGCTGTAGAGACACCCTCCTGCAGCCTTTGCATGATGTCCTCTGCCAGTGCTGGAAAGAGGGAGCACCTGGTACTGATGGCATCCCCCCAGATCTCATCAAGCGCTGTAAAGACACCCTCCTGCAGCCTTTGCATGATGTCCTCTGCCAGTGCTGGAAAGAGGGAGCCGTGCCGCAGGACATGAGAGATGCCAAGAAGGTCACCCTTTACAAAAATAAGGGCGACAGGAGCGACTGTAACAATTACAGGGGCATCTCCCTCTTGAATATGTTAGAACAAAACTCTATGCCCGTGTCGTGCTTGTGCACCTTCAGACTCTTGCTGAGCGCGTTTACCCGGAATCTCAATGCGGCTTCCGCGCCAAGCGCTCTACAGTGGACATGATATTCTCTCTACGCCAACTTCAGGAGAAATGCAGGGAACAACAGAAGCCCCTGTACATATCCTTCATTGACCTGACCAAGGCTTTCGACCTGGTTAGCAGAGAAGGGCTCTTCAGCATCCTACCCAAGATTGGATGCCCTCCAAAGCTCCATAGTCTCATTAGATCTTTCCATGACGACATGAAGGCAACCATCCAGTATGAGGGTAGCATATCCAACCCATTTCACATTAAGAGCGCAGTCAAGCAAAGTTACGTCCTTGCTCCTACCCTTTTCGGTATCTTCTTTACCCTGCTCATGGAACATGCTTTTGGGACTGCAACAGAAGGGGTATATCTACGTACAAGATCTGACGGCCGACTTTTCAACCTAGCCCGTCTAAAAGCAAGGACCAATGTCCGTGAGACAACCGTCCGGGACATGCTCTTTGCTGATGATGCCGCCGTCATTTTGCACACTGAACAAGAACTCCAGTGCCTTATGGACAGATTCTCCCAGGCCTGCAAAGACTTTGGGCTTTCCATCAGCCTAAACAAGACCAATGTGCTGAGTCAGGAAGTGGACACTCTACCAGCCATCACAATCGATAAGCACCAACTCGAAATAGTACACCAATTTACTAACCTGGGATCCACCATCAGTCACAATCTGTCCCTTGATGGTGAGATCAACAAACGTATCGGCAAAGCTGCCACAACCCTAAGGCGCCTCACAACCCGCGTCTGGGAGTTGGACAACATGGACAACATACTCCAAACAGGAGCGCAAACTGAACACCTTCCACCTGCGCCGCATCCTCGGCATCCATTGGAGTGACAAGGTGAGGAATGTCCAAGTCCTCCAACGCGCTGGTCTTCCTACCATGTTCACACTGCTCAGACAACGCAGGCTGCCTTGGCTCGGCCACGTGTGCGGTAGGGAGGATGGACGTATCCCAAAGGACATCCTGTATGGCAAACTTGCCTCTGGCAAGAGAGCTGTTCGCCGGCCGAAACTACGCTTCAAAGATGTCTGCAAGCGGGACATGAAAGCCCTGGACATAAACTCCAAACATTGCTGACCATTTGCTGCTGACTGCAGCAACATTGGGAAGATGTAGCGGCTGACTGCAGCAAATGGCGAAGTTTTCTTCACAAACAGCTGAAGACTGGCGAGGAAAAGATCCATGTCACAGCCAATGAAAAAAAGAACCAAGCGGAAGACAAGCACTCCTGCAGTTGCGTCTTCCTGCTTCATCTGCAGGAAATGCGGCCGTGTTTGCGTCTCCCACATCCGACTCATCAGCCACAGCAGGCGTTGTCGCTCAGTTTAAACTTCACCTCTGGACTGGTGCAGTATTCATAGTCGTTACGACTGACGCAGGCCTAGATATGTATGTATATATATATATATATATATATATATATATATATATATGTCTTGATTGGATTATCCAGAGAATAGTGCTCCTGATGATTGAGGGAACCCCTCATGAAATAGTTCTGTAGAGATGAAGTAGTCATGTGATTTTTCCCACACCTACATATATATATATATATATATATATATATATTATATATATAAATTATATACATATTTATATATATATATAAATATATATATATATATATATATATATATATATATACAGTGGGGCCAAAAAGTATTTAGTCAGCCAGCGATTGTGCAAGTTCTCCCACTTCAAATGATGACAGAGGTGTGTCATTTTCATCATAGGTACACTTCAACTGGGAGAGACAGAATGTGAAAAAAAATCCAGGAATTCACATTGTAGGAATTTGAAAGAATTTATTTGTAAATAATGGTGGAAAATAAGTATTTGGTCAAGCATTCAAAGCTCTCACTGATGGAAGGAGGTTTTGGCTCCAAATCTCAGGATACATGGCCCCATTCATTCTTTCCTTAACACGGATCAATCGTCCTGTCCCCTTAGCAGAAAAACAGCCCCAAAGCATGATGTTTCCAACCCCATGCTTCACAGTAGGTGTGGTGTTCTTGGAATGCAACTCAGTATTCTTCTTCCTCCAAACACCACCAGTTGAGTTTATAGCAAAAAGTTCTATCTTGGTTTCATCTGAGCACATGACATTCTCCCCATCCTCTGCTGTATCATCCATGTATCCATTTTGGTAGGGTTAGGGTGTGTTTGTGTGGCTAAAGACTAAAGCTTCCCAACTCCATCTTTCTACTTTGACTTCTCCAATATTAGTTGAACAAATTGCAAAAGATTCAGCAACACAGATGTCCAAAATACTGTGTAATTATGTGGTTAAAGCAGACGACTTTTAGCTGTGTGTGTGTGCAGCGCTCATACTTCCTAACAGTCCATGATGTCACGCATACACGTCATCATTACACCATGTTTCCAAGAAGAAACTCCCGGGAAATTTAAAATTGCAATTTAGACATAAACACACTCTGCAACCTGCTAGCTAGCAAACTAGCCATGTGTTAAAGCAGCTCTTCCTGAGGGTGTTTCAGTGTTAGAACTTCACCGTTATCTTGACTTTTTACACCCAAATGCCTCCATTCTCCCTTCTCCGCCTACACGCTGTGTCTGCTTGGAAGTACTCAGTGTGTGTGCGCTGCCCAACATGCTCCTAAAACCAGCAATGTCACCACGTGATGACAACGGGGTGCAGGGGGCCCGGTACTTTTCAGAGGTGGTATAGTACTGAATATGATTCATTTGCATCGCAGTACTAGTCTAGTACTGTGATACTGTACAACACTAAACTGGTTCAATTACAAACCCTGTTTCCATATGAGTTGGGAAATGGTGTTAGATGTAAATATAAACAGAATACAATGATTTGCAAATCCTTTTCAAGCCATATTCAGTTGAATATGCTACAAAGACAACATATTTCATGTTCAAACTCATAAACATCTTTTGTAGTTGCAAATAATCATTAACTTTAGAATTTGATGCCAGCAACACGTGACAAAGAAGTTGGGAAAGGTGGCAATAAATACTGATAAAGTTGAGGAATGCTCATTAAAGGCCTACTGAAATGAGATGTTCTTATTTAAACGGGGATAGCAGCTCCATTCTATGTCTCATACTTCATCATTTCACCATATTGTCATATTTTTGATGAAAGGATTTAGTAGAGAACATCCACCATAAAGTTGGCAACTTTTGGTCACTAACAGACAAGCCCTGCCTTTAAAGGAAGTTGCAGACCATGACATCACATGTTGATGACATCACATGTTGATGACATCACATGTTGATGACGTCACATGTTGATGACATCACATGTTGATGACGTCACATGTTGATGACATCACATGTTGATGACATCACATGTTGATGACGTCACATGTTGATGACTTCACATGTTGATGACGTCACATGTTGATGACATCACATGTTGATGACGTCACATGTTGATGACATCACATGTTGATGACGTCACATGTTGATGACTTCACATGTTGATGACATCACATGTTGATGACGTCACATGTTGATGACATCACATGTTGATGACTTCACATGTTGATGACATCACATGTTGATGACATCACATGTTGATGACATCACATGTTGATGACTTCACATGTTGATGACATCACATGTTGATGACATCACATGTTGATGACATCACATGTTGATGACGTCACATGTTGATGACATCACATGTTGATGACATCACATGTTGATGACTTCACATGTTGATGACATCACATGTTGATGACATCACATGTTGATGACATCACATGTTGATGACGTCACATGTTGATGACATCACATGTTGATGACGTCACATGTTGATGACATCACATGTTGATGACATCACATGTTGATGACTTCACATGTTGATGACATCACATGTTGATGACATCACATGTTGATGACATCACATGTTGATGACGTCACATGTTGATGACATCACATGTTGATGACGTCACATGTTGATGACATCACATGTTGATGACTTCACATGTTGATGACATCACATGTTGATGACATCACATGTTGATGACATCACATGTTGATGACATCACATGTTGATGACTTCACATGTTGATGACATCACATGTTGATGACATCACATGTTGATGACTTCACATGTTGATGACATCACATGTTGATGACATCACATGTTGATGACATCACATGTTGATGACTTCACATGTTGATGACATCACATGTTGATGACATCACATGTTGATGACATCACATGTTGATGACATCACATGTTGATGACTTCACATGTTGATGACATCACATGTTGATGACATCACATGTTGATGACGTCACATGTTGATGACATCACATGTTGATGACATCACATGTTGATGACTTCACATGTTGATGACATCACATGTTGATGACATCACATGTTGATGACATCACATGTTGATGACATCACATGTTGATGACATCACATGTTGATGACGTCACATGTTGATGACATCACATGTTGATGACATCACATGTTGATGACTTCACATGTTGATGACATCACATGTTGATGACATCACATGTTGATGACATCACATGTTGATGACGTCACATGTTGATGACATCACATGTTGATGACGTCACATGTTGATGACATCACATGTTGATGACATCACATGTTGATGACGTCACATGTTGATGACATCACATGTTGATGACATCACATGTTGATGACATCACATGTTGATGACGTCACATGTTGATGACATCACATGTTGATGACGTCACATGTTGATGACATCACATGTTGATGACATCACATGTTGGTGACATCACATGTTGATGACGTCACATGTTGATGACATCACATGTTGATCACGTCACATGTTGATGACATCACATGTTGATGACATCACATGTTGATGACATCACATGTTGATGTCTCCTCACATCCTCACATTGTTTTTAACAAAAAGTGCTATTCGGACCGAGAAAACGACAATTTCCCCATTAATTTGAGCGAGAATGAAAGATTTGTGTTTGAGGATACTGATAGTGACGGATTAGAAATAAAAAAAAAACGCGATTGCATTGAGACAGATTCAAATGTTTTTAGACACATTTACTAGGATAATTCTGGGTAATCCCTGTGAGAGGACAGAAACTATAGGACCCTGCACTTGTTAGGACCCCTGTGAGAGGACAGAAACTATAGGACCCTGCACTTGTTAGGACCCCTGTGAGATGACAGAAACTATAGGACCCTGCACTTGTTAGGACCCCTGTGAGAGGACAGAAACTATAGGACCCTGCACTTGTTAGGACCCCTGTGAGAGGACAGAAACTATAGGACCCTGCACTTGTTAGGACCCCTGTGAGAGGACAGAAACTATAGGACCCTGCACTTGTTAGGACCCCTGTGAGAGGACAGAAACTATAGGACCCTGCACTTGTTAGGACCCCTGTGAGAGGACAGAAACTATAGGACCCTACACTTGTTAGGACCCCTGTGAGATGACAGAAACTATAGGACCCTGCACTTGTTAGGACCCCTGTGAGAGGACAGAAACTATAGGACCCTGCACTTGTTAGGACCCCTGTGAGATGACAGAAACTATAGGACCCTGCACTTGTTAGGACCCCTGTGAGATGACAGAAACTATAGGACCCTGCACTTGTTAGGACCCCTGTGAGAGGACAGAAACTATAGGACCCTGCACTTGTTAGGACCCCTGTGAGAGGACAGAAACTATAGGACCCTGCACTTGTTAGGACCCATGTGAGAGTACAGAAACTATAGGACCCTGCACTTGTTAGGACCCCTGTGAGAGGACAGAAACTATAGGACCCTGCACTTGTTAGGACCCCTGTGAGAGGACAGAAACTATAGGACCCTGCACTTGTTAGGACCCCTGTGAGAGGACAGAAACTATAGGACCCTGCACTTGTTAGGACCCCTGTGAGAGGACAGAAACTATAGGACCCTGCACTTGTTAGAACCCCTGTGAGAGGACAGAAACTATAGGACCCTGCACTTGTTAGGACCCCTGTGAGAGGACAGAAACTATAGGACCCTGCACTTGTTAGGACCCCTGTGAGATGACAGAAACTATAGGACCCTGCACTTGTTAGGACCCCTGTGAGAGGACAGAAACTATAGGACCCTACACTTGTTAGGACCCCTGTGAGAGGACAGAAACTATAGGACCCTGCACTTGTTAGGACCCCTGTGAGATGACAGAAACTATAGGACCCTGCACTTGTTAGGACCCCTGTGAGAGGACAGAAACTATAGGACCCTGCACTTGTTAGGACCCCTGTGAGAGGACAGAAACTATAGGACCCTGCACTTGTTAGGACCCCTGTGAGAGGACAGAAACTATAGGACCCTGCACTTGTTAGGACCCCTGTGAGAGGACAGAAACTATAGGACCCTGCACTTGTTAGGACCCCTGTGAGAGGACAGAAACTATAGGAACCTGCACTTGTTAGGACCCCTGTGAGATGACAGAAACTATAGGACCCTGCACTTGTTAGGACCCCTGTGAGAGGACAGAAACTATAGGACCCTGCACTTGTTAGGACCCCTGTGAGAGGACAGAAACTATAGGAACCTGCACTTGTTAGGACCCCTGTGAGAGGACAGAAACTATAGGACCCTGCACTTGTTAGGACCCCTGTGAGAGGACAGAAACTATAGGACCCTGCACTTGTTAGGACCCCTGTGAGAGGACAGAAACTATAGGACCCTGCACTTGTTAGGACCCCTGTGAGAGGACAGAAACTATAGGACCCTGCACTTGTTAGGACCCCTGTGAGAGGACAGAAACTATAGGACCCTGCACTTGTTAGGACCCCTGTGAGAGGACAGAAACTATAGGACCCTACACTTGTTAGGACCCCTGTGAGATGACAGAAACTATAGGACCCTGCACTTGTTAGGACCCCTGTGAGAGGACAGAAACTATAGGACCCTGCACTTGTTAGGACCCCTGTGAGATGACAGAAACTATAGGACCCTGCACTTGTTAGGACCCCTGTGAGATGACAGAAACTATAGGACCCTGCACTTGTTAGGACCCCTGTGAGAGGACAGAAACTATAGGACCCTGCACTTGTTAGGACCCCTGTGAGAGGACAGAAACTATAGGACCCTGCACTTGTTAGGACCCATGTGAGAGTACAGAAACTATAGGACCCTGCACTTGTTAGGACCCCTGTGAGAGGACAGAAACTATAGGACCCTGCACTTGTTAGGACCCCTGTGAGAGGACAGAAACTATAGGACCCTGCACTTGTTAGGACCCCTGTGAGAGGACAGAAACTATAGGACCCTGCACTTGTTAGGACCCCTGTGAGAGGACAGAAACTATAGGACCCTGCACTTGTTAGAACCCCTGTGAGAGGACAGAAACTATAGGACCCTGCACTTGTTAGGACCCCTGTGAGAGGACAGAAACTATAGGACCCTGCACTTGTTAGGACCCCTGTGAGATGACAGAAACTATAGGACCCTGCACTTGTTAGGACCCCTGTGAGAGGACAGAAACTATAGGACCCTACACTTGTTAGGACCCCTGTGAGAGGACAGAAACTATAGGACCCTGCACTTGTTAGGACCCCTGTGAGATGACAGAAACTATAGGACCCTGCACTTGTTAGGACCCCTGTGAGAGGACAGAAACTATAGGACCCTGCACTTGTTAGGACCCCTGTGAGAGGACAGAAACTATAGGACCCTGCACTTGTTAGGACCCCTGTGAGAGGACAGAAACTATAGGACCCTGCACTTGTTAGGACCCCTGTGAGATGACAGAAACTATAGGACCCTGCACTTGTTAGGACCCCTGTGAGAGGACAGAAACTATAGGACCCTGCACTTGTTAGGACCCCTGTGAGAGGACAGAAACTATAGGAACCTGCACTTGTTAGGACCCCTGTGAGAGGACAGAAACTATAGGACCCTGCACTTGTTAGGACCCCTGTGAGAGGACAGAAACTATAGGACCCTGCACTTGTTAGGACCCCTGTGAGAGGACAGAAACTATAGGACCCTGCACTTGTTAGGACCCCTGTGAGAGGACAGAAACTATAGGACCCTGCACTTGTTAGGACCCCTGTGAGAGGACAGAAACTATAGGACCCTGCACTTGTTAGGACCCCTGTGAGAGGACAGAAACTATAGGACCCTGCACTTGTTAGGACCCCTGTGAGAGGACAGAAACTATAGGACCCTGCACTTGTTAGGACCCCTGTGAGAGGACAGAAACTATAGGACCCTGCACTTGTTAGGACCCCTGTGAGAGGACAGAAACTATAGGACCCTGCACTTGTTAGGACCCCTGTGAGAGGACAGAAACTATAGGACCCTGCACTTGTTAGGACCCCTGTGAGAGGACAGAAACTATAGGACCCTGCACTTGTTAGGACCCCTGTGAGATGACAGAAACTATAGGACCCTGCACTTGTTAGGACCCCTGTGAGAGGACAGAAACTATAGGACCCTGCACTTGTTAGGACCCCTGTGAGAGGACAGAAACTATAGGACCCTGTACTTGTTAGGACCCCTGTGAGATGACAGAAACTATAGGACCCTACACTTGTTAGGACCCCTGTGAGATGACAGAAACTATAGGACCCTGCACTTGTTAGGACCCCTGTGAGAGGACAGAAACTATAGGACCCTGCACTTGTTAGGACCCCTGTGAGATGACAGAAACTATAGGACCCTGCACTTGTTAGGACCCCTGTGAGAGGACAGAAACTATAGGACCCTGCACTTGTTAGGACCCCTGTGAGAGGACAGAAACTATAGGACCCTGCACTTGTTAGGACCCCTGTGAGAGGACAGAAACTATAGGACCCTGCACTTGTTAGGACCCCTGTGAGAGGACAGAAACTATAGGACCCTGCACTTGTTAGGACCCCTGTGAGAGGACAGAAACTATAGGACCCTGCACTTGTTAGGACCCCTGTGAGAGGACAGAAACTATAGGACCCTGCACTTGTTAGGACCCCTGTGAGAGGACAGAAACTATAGGACCCTGCACTTGTTAGGACCCCTGTGAGAGGACAGAAACTATAGGACCCTGCACTTGTTAGGACCCCTGTGAGAGGACAGAAACTATAGGACCCTGCACTTGTTAGGACCCCTGTGAGAGGACAGAAACTATAGGACCCTGCACTTGTTAGGACCCCTGTGAGAGGACAGAAACTATAGGACCCTGCACTTGTTAGGACCCCTGTGAGAGGACAGAAACTATAGGACCCTGCACTTGTTAGGACCCCTGTGAGATGACAGAAACTATAGGACCCTGCACTTGTTAGGACCCCTGTGAGAGGACAGAAACTATAGGACCCTGTACTTGTTAGGACCCCTGTGAGATGACAGAAACTATAGGACCCTACACTTGTTAGGACCCCTGTGAGAGGACAGAAACTATAGGACCCTACACTTGTTAGGACCCCTGTGAGAGGACAGAAACTATAGGACCCTGCACTTGTTAGGACCCCTGTGAGAGGACAGAAACTATAGGACCCTGCACTTGTTAGGACCCCTGTGAGATGACAGAAACTATAGGACCCTGCACTTGTTAGGACCCCTGTGAGAGGACAGAAACTATAGGACCCTGCACTTGTTAGGACCCCTGTGAGAGGACAGAAACTATAGGACCCTGCACTTGTTAGGACCCCTGTGAGATGACAGAAACTATAGGACCCTGCACTTGTTAGGACCCCTGTGAGAGGACAGAAACTATAGGACCCTGCACTTGTTAGGACCCCTGTGAGATGACAGAAACTATAGGACCCTGCACTTGTTAGGACCCCTGTGAGAGGACAGAAACTATAGGACCCTGCACTTGTTAGGACCCCTGTGAGATGACAGAAACTATAGGACCCTGCACTTGTTAGGACCCCTGTGAGAGGACAGAAACTATAGGACCCTGCACTTGTTAGGACCCCTGTGAGATGACAGAAACTATAGGACCCTGCACTTGTTAGGACCCCTGTGAGAGGACAGAAACTATAGGACCCTGCACTTGTTAGGACCCCTGTGAGAGGACAGAAACTATAGGACCCTGCACTTGTTAGGACCCCTGTGAGATGACAGAAACTATAGGACCCTGCACTTGTTAGGACCCCTGTGAGAGGACAGAAACTATAGGACCCTGCACTTGTTAGGACCCCTGTGAGAGGACAGAAACTATAGGACCCTGTACTTGTTAGGACCCCTGTGAGATGACAGAAACTATAGGACCCTACACTTGTTAGGACCCCTGTGAGATGACAGAAACTATAGGACCCTGCACTTGTTAGGACCCCTGTGAGAGGACAGAAACTATAGGACCCTGCACTTGTTAGGACCCCTGTGAGATGACAGAAACTATAGGACCCTGCACTTGTTAGGACCCCTGTGAGAGGACAGAAACTATAGGACCCTGCACTTGTTAGGACCCCTGTGAGAGGACAGAAACTATAGGACCCTGCACTTGTTAGGACCCCTGTGAGAGGACAGAAACTATAGGACCCTGCACTTGTTAGGACCCCTGTGAGAGGACAGAAACTATAGGACCCTGCACTTGTTAGGACCCCTGTGAGAGGACAGAAACTATAGGACCCTGCACTTGTTAGGACCCCTGTGAGATGACAGAAACTATAGGACCCTGCACTTGTTAGGACCCCTGTGAGAGGACAGAAACTATAGGACCCTGCACTTGTTAGGACCCCTGTGAGAGGACAGAAACTATAGGACCCTGCACTTGTTAGGACCCCTGTGAGATGACAGAAACTATAGGACCCTGCACTTGTTAGGACCCCTGTGAGAGGACAGAAACTATAGGACCCTGCACTTGTTAGGACCCCTGTGAGAGGACAGAAACTATAGGACCCTGTACTTGTTAGGACCCCTGTGAGATGACAGAAACTATAGGACCCTACACTTGTTAGGACCCCTGTGAGATGACAGAAACTATAGGACCCTGCACTTGTTAGGACCCCTGTGAGAGGACAGAAACTATAGGACCCTGCACTTGTTAGGACCCCTGTGAGATGACAGAAACTATAGGACCCTGCACTTGTTAGGACCCCTGTGAGAGGACAGAAACTATAGGACCCTGCACTTGTTAGGACCCCTGTGAGAGGACAGAAACTATAGGACCCTGCACTTGTTAGGACCCCTGTGAGAGGACAGAAACTATAGGACCCTGCACTTGTTAGGACCCCTGTGAGAGGACAGAAACTATAGGACCCTGCACTTGTTAGGACCCCTGTGAGAGGACAGAAACTATAGGACCCTGCACTTGTTAGGACCCCTGTGAGATGACAGAAACTATAGGACCCTGCACTTGTTAGGACCCCTGTGAGAGGACAGAAACTATAGGACCCTGCACTTGTTAGGACCCCTGTGAGAGGACAGAAACTATAGGACCCTGCACTTGTTAGGACCCCTGTGAGAGGACAGAAACTATAGGACCCTGCACTTGTTAGGACCCCTGTGAGATGACAGAAACTATAGGACCCTGCACTTGTTAGGACCCCTGTGAGAGGACAGAAACTATAGGACCCTGCACTTGTTAGGACCCCTGTGAGAGGACAGAAACTATAGGACCCTGCACTTGTTAGGACCCCTGTGAGAGGACAGAAACTATAGGACCCTGCACTTGTTAGGACCCCTGTGAGAGGACAGAAACTATAGGACCCTGCACTTGTTAGGACCCCTGTGAGAGGACAGAAACTATAGGACCCTGCACTTGTTAGGACCCCTGTGAGAGGACAGAAACTATAGGACCCTGCACTTGTTAGGACCCCTGTGAGAGGACAGAAACTATAGGACCCTGCACTTGTTAGGACCCCTGTGAGAGGACAGAAACTATAGGACCCTGCACTTGTTAGGACCCTCCTCAAGCCTGTGATCAACATGGGACTCACACCTCCTTTAGCCAGAACTCAGGACCTGAGGTCAGTGAATCACGGTTGACCAGCAGTTTAAAATCATCAAATCTATGACAACACAGTATAGAACTGAAAAAAATGGCTAAAAAGCTAGCATGCTATGCTAAAATAGTAACGGTAGCATATGTCAAGTACAAAAGTGTATTAGTCTTCAATTTTCACCTGAAAAATTTGTCATAAAAAGTAGCATGCTAACGTTAGCATCCCTCAAGTTCCAAAATACGACTCTGGTGTATACCTATAAAATTAGATAAAAGAGCTAACCTACTAACGTTATTATGTTAACAGGTAGCATTCGTAAAGTCATCAAATCTATGACACAGAGGTGTGTATAACTATAAAATGAGCTAAAAAGCTAGCATTCCAACTTTAGCATTTTAAAATACTAATTGTAGTATGCGTCAAGTACCAAAATATATTACTCTGCGATGTATACCTGAAAAATGTGTTCAAAAAGTAAGCATGCTAACATTAACATACATGTAGTACCAAAAGGTAACGTTAGCATACATGTAGTACCAAAATATGACTGCTGTACACCTATAAAATTAGCTAAGAAAAATTCTAGTGTAGCATGCTAGCATTTGTTAAGTTAAAAAAATATTAGAAGCTGAGGTGTATAACTGCTAAAATGTTGGCATGCTAATTTCAGCATGCTAACTGTAGTATGAGTCAAGTACCAAAATGTATTACTTTGTGATGTATACCTGAAAAATGTGTTCAAAAAGTTAGCATGCATCTAGTACCAAAATATGACCTGGTTTAAAAAACACCTGGCTTACTGACATTAGCATGCTAACAGGTAGCCATATGATTTATGACACAGCGATGTTTAACTGAAAATTTAGCTTAAATTGCTAGCACGCTATGCTAAAATACCAACGGTAGCATGCATCAAGTATCAAATATAAAAGTGTGGGGGAGATAAGGATATCCCGTGCTAACAGGTAGCATTCGTGGAGTAGTAAAATGGATGATATGGAGATGTTCTGCAAAATTAGATTGAAAAAAAAAGCTAGCATGCTAATATTGGAATGCTAAGGATGGGGCATGGCTCACACTTCCAAGAAGAAAAGCAACAGAAGATGCAAGAAGATGTTTGTTTTTTTCTCCGCAGAGGAACTGAAAGCAATAAAAGTCAAGAAGTTTGTTGAACTGTGGATGAAGTCAAAGATGACTCAGAAACAGGAAAAGAAATAAGAATTCTGAGGAAGGCAAAAGAAGAAGTGCAGTGATGGGAATTGCCGAGCCAGCATTCACCAACCTTTGACAACAAGTCACCTTCCACGTGCTCCCAGCGGACTTGGGCTTGGCCCCTTAGTTCCAGTGAAAGGAACTTTGAATGTTCCAGGATACCAAAACATTTTGGACAATTCCATGATCCCAACCTTGTGGTAACAGTTTGCAGCGAGTCCTCTTCCAAATTCCATCATGACATAGTCTATAAAGACATGGATGACAGAGTCTGGTGTGGATGAACTTGACTGGCCTGCACAGAGTCCTGACCTCAACCCCATAGAACACCTTTGGGATGAATTAGAAGGGTGTCTGAGAGCCAGGCCTTCTCCACCAACATCAGTGTGTGACCTCGCCAATGCGCTTTAGGGAGAATCCTGGAAAATGACTATAAACACACTCTGCAATCTTGTGGACAGCCTTCCCAGAAGACATAAACACACTCTGCAACCTGCTAGCTAGCAAACTAGCCATGTGTTAAAGCAGCTCTTCCTGAGGGTGTTTCAGTGTTAGAACTTCACCGTTATCTTGACTTTTTACACCCAAATGCCTCCATTCTCCCTTCTCCGCCTACACGCTGTGTCTGCTTGGAAGTACTCAGTGTGTGTGCGCTGCCCAACATGCTCCTAAAACCAGCAATGTCACCACGTGATGACAACGGGGTGCAGGGGGCCCGGTACTTTTCAGAGGTGGTATAGTACTGAATATGATTCATTTGCATCGCAGTACTAGTCTAGTACTGTGATACTGTACAACACTAAACTGGTTCAATTACAAACCCTGTTTCCATATGAGTTGGGAAATGGTGTTAGATGTAAATATAAACAGAATACAATGATTTGCAAATCCTTTTCAAGCCATATTCAGTTGAATATGCTACAAAGACAACATATTTCATGTTCAAACTCATAAACATCTTTTGTAGTTGCAAATAATCATTAACTTTAGAATTTGATGCCAGCAACACGTGACAAAGAAGTTGGGAAAGGTGGCAATAAATACTGATAAAGTTGAGGAATGCTCATTAAAGGCCTACTGAAATGAGATGTTCTTATTTAAACGGGGATAGCAGCTCCATTCTATGTCTCATACTTCATCATTTCACCATATTGTCATATTTTTGATGAAAGGATTTAGTAGAGAACATCCACCATAAAGTTGGCAACTTTTGGTCGCTAACAGACAAGCCCTGCCTTTAAAGGAAGTTGCAGACCATGACTTCACATGTTGATGACATCACATGTTGATGACGTCACATGTTGATGACATCACATGTTGATGACATCACATGTTGATGACATCACATGTTGATGACGTCACATGTTGATGACGTCACATGTTGATGACATCACATGTTGATGACATCACATGTTGATGACATCACATGTTGATGTCTCCTCACATCCTCACAGTGTTTTTAACAAAAAGTGCTATTCGGACCGAGAAAACGACAATTTCCCCACTAATTTGAGCGAGAATGAAAGATTTGTGTTTGAGGATATTGATAGTGACGGATTAGAAATAAAAAAAAAACGCGATTGCATTGAGACAGATTCAAATGTTTTTAGACACATTTACTAGGATAATTCTGGGTAATCCCTTATCTTCCTATTGTGTTGCTAGTGTTTTAGTGAGTTTAATAGTAGATGATAGTCGGAGGGGGGTGTCCACAGGTGTGTCCACAGGTGTGTCCACAGGTGTGTCCACAGGTGTGTTGACATCAGTGTCTCAGGAAAGTCGACAGCAGCTTCATGGACGACACAAGCTCAGCTGATCTCCGGTAAGAACTGACTTTTTAACCACAATTTTCTCACCAAAACCTGCTGGTTGACATTCAGTCAGGATCCATGTTGGCTTGACCGCTGTGATCCATAGTAAAGTTTCACCTCCTGGAATTTTAAACAAGGAATCACCGTGTGTTTGTGTGGCTAAAGACTAAAGCTTCCCAGCTCCATCTTTCTACTTTGACTTCTCCAATATTAGTTGAACAAATTGCAAAAGATTCAGCAACACAGATGTCCAAAATACTGTGTAATTATGTGGTTAAAGCAGACCACTTTTAGCTGTGTGTGTGTGCAGCGCTCATACTTCCTAACAGTCCATGATGTCACGCGTACACGTCATCATTACACCATGTTTCCAAGAAGAAACTCCCGGGAAATTTAAAATTGTGATTTATTAAACTAAAGCGGCCGTATTGGCATGTGTTGCAATGTTAATATTTCATCATTGATATATAAACTATCAGACTAGTAGTGGCTTTCAGTAGGACTTTAAACACTTATTTGGAACATCCCACAGGTGTGCAGGCTAATTGGGAACAGGTGGGTGCCATGATTGGCTATAAAAGCAGCTTCCATGAAATGCTAAGTCATTCACAAACAAGGATGGGGTGAGGGTCACCACTTTGTAAGCAAATTGTCAAACAGTTTTAGAACAACATTTCTCAACCAGCTATTGCAAGGAATTTAGGGATTTTACCATCTACGGTCTGTAAAATCATCAAAAGGTTCAGAGAATCTGGAGAAATCACTGCACGTAAGCCATGATATTAAGAACCTTTGACCCCTCAGGCGGTACTGCATCAAAAACCGACATCAGTGTGTAAAGGATATCACCGCATGGGCTCAGGAACACTTCATAAAACCACTGTCAGTAACTACAGTTGGTCGCTACATCTGTAAGTGCAAGTTAAAACTCTACTATGCAAATCGAAACCCATTTATCAACAACACCCAGGAACGCCGCCGGCTTTGCTGGGCCCGAGCTCATCTAAGATGGACTGATGCAAAGTGGAAAAGTGTTCTGTGGTCTGACGAGTCCGCATTTAAAATTGTATTTGGAAACTGTGGACGTGCTATCCTCCAGAACAAAGAGGAAAATAACCATCCAGATTGTTATATAGGCGCAAAGTGTAAAAGCCAGCATGTGTGATGGTATGGGGGTGTATTAGTGCCCAAGACATGGGTAACTTACACATGTGTGATGGTATGGGGGTGTATTAGTGCCCAAGACATGGGTAACTTACACATGTGTGATGGTATGGGGGTGTATTAGTGAACAAGACATGGGTAACTTACACATGTGTGATGGTATGGGGGTGTATTAGTGAACAAGACATGGGTAACTTACACATGTGTGATGGTATGGGGGTGTATTAGTGAACAAGACATGGGTAACTTACACATGTGTGATGGTATGGGGGTGTATTAGTGAACAAGACATGGGTAACTTACACATGTGTGATGGTATGGGGGTGTATTAGTGAACAAGACATGGGTAACTTACACATGTGTGATGGTATGGGGGTGTATTAGTGAACAAGACATGGGTAACTTACACATGTGTGATGGTATGGGGGTGTATTAGTGAACAAGACATAACTAACTTACACATGTGTGATGGTATGGGGGTGTATTAGTGAACAAGACATGGGTAACTTACACATGTGTGATGGTATGGGGGTGTATTAGTGCCCAAGACATGGGTAACTTACACATGTGTGATGGTATGGGGGTGTATTAGTGCCCAAGGCATGGGTAACTTACACATGTGTGATGGTATGGGGGTGTATTAGTGCCCAAGACATGGGTAACTTACACATGTGTGATGGTATGGGGGTGTATTAGTGAACAAGACATGGGTAACTTACACATGTGTGATGGTATGGGGGTGTATTAGTGCCCAAGACATGGGTAACTTACACATGTGTGATGGTATGGGGGTGTATTAGTGAACAAGACATGGGTAACTTACACATGTGTGATGGTATGGGGGTGTATTAGTGCCCAAGACATGGGTAACTTACACATGTGTGATGGTATGGGGGTGTATTAGTGCCCAAGACATGGGTAACTTACACATGTGTGATGGTATGGGGGTGTATTAGTGAACAAGACATGGGTAACTTACACATGTGTGATGGTATGGGGGTGTATTAGTGCCCAAGACATGACTAACTTACACATGTGTGATGGTATGGGGGTGTATTAGTGCCCAAGACATGACTAACTTACACATGTGTGATGGTATGGGGGTGTATTAGTGAACAAGACATGGGTAACTTACACATGTGTGATGGTATGGGGGTGTATTAGTGCCCAAGACATGACTAACTTACACATGTGTGATGGTATGGGGGTGTATTAGTGCCCAAGACATGACTAACTTACACATGTGTGATGGTATGGGGGTGTATTAGTGAACAAGACATGGGTAACTTACACATGTGTGATGGTATGGGGGTGTATTAGTGAACAAGACATGGGTAACTTACACATGTGTGATGGTATGGGGGTGTATTAGTGAACAAGACATGGGTAACTTACACATGTGTGATGGTATGGGGGTGTATTAGTGCCCAAGACATGACTAACTTACACATGTGTGATGGTATGGGGGTGTATTAGTGAACAAGACATGGGTAACTTACACATGTGTGATGGTATGGGGGTGTATTAGTGAACAAGACATGGGTAACTTACACATGTGTGATGGTATGGGGGTGTATTAGTGCCCAAGACATGGGTAACTTACACATGTGTGATGGTATGGGGGTGTATTAGTGAACAAGACATGGGTAACTTACACATGTGTGATGGTATGGGGGTGTATTAGTGCCCAAGACATGACTAACTTACACATGTGTGATGGTATGGGGGTGTATTAGTGAACAAGACATGGGTAACTTACACATGTGTGATGGTATGGGGGTGTATTAGTGAACAAGACATGGGTAACTTACACATGTGTGATGGTATGGGGGTGTATTAGTGCCCAAGACATGACTAACTTACACATGTGTGATGGTATGGGGGTGTATTAGTGAACAAGACATGGGTAACTTACACATGTGTGATGGTATGGGGGTGTATTAGTGAACAAGACATGGGTAACTTACACATGTGTGATGGTATGGGGGTGTATTAGTGCCCAAGACATGACTAACTTACACATGTGTGATGGTATGGGGGTGTATTAGTGCCCAAGACATGGGTAACTTACACATGTGTGATGGTATGGGGGTGTATTAGTGAACAAGACATGGGTAACTTACACATGTGTGATGGTATGGGGGTGTATTAGTGCCCAAGACATGGGTAACTTACACATGTGTGATGGTATGGGGGTGTATTAGTGCCCAAGACATGGGTAACTTACACATGTGTGATGGTATGGGGGTGTATTAGTGAACAAGACATGGGTAACTTACACATGTGTGATGGTATGGGGGTGTATTAGTGAACAAGACATGGGTAACTTACACATGTGTGATGGTATGGGGGTGTATTAGTGAACAAGACATGGGTAACTTACACATGTGTGATGGTATGGGGGTGTATTAGTGCCCAAGACATGGGTAACTTACACATGTGTGATGGTATGGGGGTGTATTAGTGAACAAGACATGGGTAACTTACACATGTGTGATGGTATGGGGGTGTATTAGTGCCCAAGACATGGGTAACTTACACATGTGTGATGGTATGGGGGTGTATTAGTGCCCAAGACATGACTAACTTACACATGTGTGATGGTATGGGGGTGTATTAGTGAACAAGACATGGGTAACTTACACATGTGTGATGGTATGGGGGTGTATTAGTGCCCAAGACATGACTAACTTACACATGTGTGATGGTATGGGGGTGTATTAGTGCCCAAGACATGGGTAACTTACACATGTGTGATGGTATGGGGGTGTATTAGTGAACAAGACATGGGTAACTTACACATGTGTGATGGTATGGGGGTGTATTAGTGAACAAGACATGGGTAACTTACACATGTGTGATGGTATGGGGGTGTATTAGTGAACAAGACATGGGTAACTTACACATGTGTGATGGTATGGGGGTGTATTAGTGCCCAAGACATGGGTAACTTACACATGTGTGATGGTATGGGGGTGTATTAGTGCCCAAGACATGACTAACTTACACATGTGTGATGGTATGGGGGTGTATTAGTGAACAAGACATGGGTAACTTACACATGTGTGATGGTATGGGGGTGTATTAGTGAACAAGACATGGGTAACTTACACATGTGTGATGGTATGGGGGTGTATTAGTGCCCAAGACATGACTAACTTACACATGTGTGATGGTATGGGGGTGTATTAGTGAACAAGACATGGGTAACTTACACATGTGTGATGGTATGGGGGTGTATTAGTGCCCAAGACATGACTAACTTACACATGTGTGATGGTATGGGGGTGTATTAGTGAACAAGACATGGGTAACTTACACATGTGTGATGGTATGGGGGTGTATTAGTGCCCAAGACATGACTAACTTACACATGTGTGATGGTATGGGGGTGTATTAGTGAACAAGACATGGGTAACTTACACATGTGTGATGGTATGGGGGTGTATTAGTGCCCAAGACATGACTAACTTACACATGTGTGATGGTATGGGGGTGTATTAGTGAACAAGACATGGGTAACTTACACATGTGTGATGGTATGGGGGTGTATTAGTGCCCAAGACATGACTAACTTACACATGTGTGATGGTATGGGGGTGTATTAGTGAACAAGACATGGGTAACTTACACATGTGTGATGGTATGGGGGTGTATTAGTGCCCAAGACATGACTAACTTACACATGTGTGATGGTATGGGGGTGTATTAGTGAACAAGACATGGGTAACTTACACATGTGTGATGGTATGGGGGTGTATTAGTGCCCAAGACATGACTAACTTACACATGTGTGATGGTATGGGGGTGTATTAGTGCCCAAGACATGGGTAACTTACACATGTGTGATGGTATGGGGGTGTATTAGTGAACAAGACATGGGTAACTTACACATGTGTGATGGTATGGGGGTGTATTAGTGAACAAGACATGGGTAACTTACACATGTGTGATGGTATGGGGGTGTATTAGTGAACAAGACATGGGTAACTTACACATGTGTGATGGTATGGGGGTGTATTAGTGCCCAAGACATGACTAACTTACACATGTGTGATGGTATGGGGGTGTATTAGTGAACAAGACATGGGTAACTTACACATGTGTGATGGTATGGGGGTGTATTAGTGCCCAAGACATGACTAACTTACACATGTGTGATGGTATGGGGGTGTATTAGTGAACAAGACATGGGTAACTTACACATGTGTGATGGTATGGGGGTGTATTAGTGCCCAAGACATGGGTAACTTACACATGTGTGATGGTATGGGGGTGTATTAGTGAACAAGACATGGGTAACTTACACATGTGTGATGGTATGGGGGTGTATTAGTGCCCAAGACATGACTAACTTACACATGTGTGATGGTATGGGGGTGTATTAGTGCACAAGACATGGGTAACTTACACATGTGTGATGGTATGGGGGTGTATTAGTGAACAAGACATGGGTAACTTACACATGTGTGATGGTATGGGGGTGTATTAGTGAACAAGACATGGGTAACTTACACATGTGTGATGGTATGGGGGTGTATTAGTGAACAAGACATGGGTAACTTACACATGTGTGATGGTATGGGGGTGTATTAGTGCCCAAGACATGACTAACTTACACATGTGTGATGGTATGGGGGTGTATTAGTGAACAAGACACGGGTAACTTACACATGTGTGATGGTATGGGGGTGTATTAGTGAACAAGACATGGGTAACTTACACATGTGTGATGGTATGGGGGTGTATTAGTGAACAAGACATGGGTAACTTACACATGTGTGATGGTATGGGGGTGTATTAGTGAACAAGACATGGGTAACTTACACATGTGTGATGGTATGGGGGTGTATTAGTGAACAAGACATGGGTAACTTACACATGTGTGATGGTATGGGGGTGTATTAGTGCCCAAGACATGGGTAACTTACACATGTGTGATGGTATGGGGGTGTATTAGTGCCCAAGACATGGGTAACTTACACATGTGTGATGGTATGGGGGTGTATTAGTGAACAAGACATGGGTAACTTACACATGTGTGATGGTATGGGGGTGTATTAGTGAACAAGACATGGGTAACTTACACATGTGTGATGGTATGGGGGTGTATTAGTGAACAAGACATGGGTAACTTACACATGTGTGATGGTATGGGGGTGTATTAGTGCCCAAGACATGACTAACTTACACATGTGTGATGGTATGGGGGTGTATTAGTGAACAAGACACGGGTAACTTACACATGTGTGATGGTATGGGGGTGTATTAGTGAACAAGACATGGGTAACTTACACATGTGTGATGGTATGGGGGTGTATTAGTGCCCAAGACATGGGTAACTTACACATGTGTGATGGTATGGGGGTGTATTAGTGCCCAAGACATGGGTAACTTACACATGTGTGATGGTATGGGGGTGTATTAGTGAACAAGACATGGGTAACTTACACATGTGTGATGGTATGGGGGTGTATTAGTGAACAAGACATGGGTAACTTACACATGTGTGATGGTATGGGGGTGTATTAGTGAACAAGACATGGGTAACTTACACATGTGTGATGGTATGGGGGTGCATTAGTGAACAAGGCATGGGTAACTTACACATGTGTGATGGTATGGGGGTGTATTAGTGCCCAAGACATGACTAACTTACACATGTGTGATGGTATGGGGGTGTATTAGTGAACAAGACATGGGTAACTTACACATGTGTGATGGTATGGGGGTGTATTAGTGAACAAGACATGACTAACTTACACATGTGTGATGGTATGGGGGTGTATTAGTGCCCAAGACATGACTAACTTACACATGTGTGATGGTATGGGGGTGTATTAGTGAACAAGACATGGTAACTTACACATGTGTGATGGTATGGGGGTGTATTAGTGAACAAGACATGGGTAACTTACACATGTGTGATGGTATGGGGGTGTATTAGTGAACAAGACATGGGTAACTTACACATGTGTGATGGTATGGGGGTGTATTAGTGCCCAAGACATGACTAACTTACACATGTGTGATGGTATGGGGGTGTATTAGTGAACAAGACACGGGTAACTTACACATGTGTGATGGTATGGGGGTGTATTAGTGAACAAGACATGGGTAACTTACACATGTGTGATGGTATGGGGGTGTATTAGTGCCCAAGACATGGGTAACTTACACATGTGTGATGGTATGGGGGTGTATTAGTGAACAAGACATGGGTAACTTACACATGTGTGATGGTATGGGGGTGTATTAGTGACCAAGACATGGGTAACTTACACATGTGTGATGGTATGGGGGTGTATTAGTGCCCAAGACATGGGTAACTTACACATGTGTGATGGTATGGGGGTGTATTAGTGCCCAAGACATGACTAACTTACACATGTGTGATGGTATGGGGGGTGTATTAGTGAACAAGACATGGGTAACTTACACATGTGTGATGGTATGGGGGTGTATTAGTGAACAAGACATGGGTAACTTACACATGTGTGATGGTATGGGGGTGTATTAGTGCCCAAGACATGACTAACTTACACATGTGTGATGGTATGGGGGTGTATTAGTGAACAAGACACGGGTAACTTACACATGTGTGATGGTATGGGGGTGTATTAGTGAACAAGACATGGGTAACTTACACATGTGTGATGGTATGGGGGTGTATTAGTGAACAAGACATGACGTAACTTACACATGTGTGATGGTATGGGGGTGTATTAGTGCCCAAGACATGGGTAACTTACACATGTGTGATGGTATGGGGGTGTATTAGTGAACAAGACATGGGTAACTTACACATGTGTGATGGTATGGGGGTGTATTAGTGCCCAAGACATGGGTAACTTACACATGTGTGATGGTATGGGGGTGTATTAGTGCCCAAGGCATGGGTAACTTACACATGTGTGATGGTATGGGGGTGTATTAGTGCCCAAGACATGACTAACTTACACATGTGTGATGGTATGGGGGTGTATTAGTGCCCAAGACATGGGTAACTTACACATGTGTGATGGTATGGGGGTGTATTAGTGCCCAAGACATGACTAACTTACACATGTGTGATGGTATGGGGGTGTATTAGTGAACAAGGACATGGGTAACTTACACATGTGTGATGGTATGGGGGTGTATTAGTGAACAAGACATGGGTAACTTACACATGTGTGATGGTATGGGGGTGTATTAGTGAACAAGACATGGGTAACTTACACATGTGTGATGGTATGGGGGTGTATTAGTGCCCAAGACATGACTAACTTACACATGTGTGATGGTATGGGGGTGTATTAGTGAACAAGACATGGGTAACTTACACATGTGTGATGGTATGGGGGTGTATTAGTGAACAAGACATGGGTAACTTACACATGTGTGATGGTATGGGGGTGTATTAGTGAACAAGACATGGGTAACTTACACATGTGTGATGGTATGGGGGGTGTATTAGTGCCCAAGACATGGGTAACTTACACATGTGTGATGGTATGGGGGTGTATTAGTGACAAGACATGACTAACTTACACATGTGTGATGGTATGGGGGTGTATTAGTGAACAAGACATGGGTAACTTACACATGTGTGATGGTATGGGGGTGTATTAGTGCCCAAGACATGGGTAACTTACACATGTGTGATGGTATGGGGGTGTATTAGTGAACAAGACATGGGTAACTTACACATGTGTGATGGTATGGGGGTGTATTAGTGCCCAAGACATGGGTAACTTACACATGTGTGATGGTATGGGGGTGTATTAGTGCCCAAGACATGGGTAACTTACACATGTGTGATGGTATGGGGGTGTATTAGTGAACAAGACATGGGTAACTTACACATGTGTGATGGTATGGGGGTGTATTAGTGAACAAGACATGGGTAACTTACACATGTGTGATGGTATGGGGGTGTATTAGTGAACAAGACATGGCTAACTTACACATGTGTGATGGTATGGGGGTGTATTAGTGAACAAGACATGGGTAACTTACACATGTGTGATGGTATGGGGGTGTATTAGTGAACAACACGGGTAACTTACACATGTGTGATGGTATGGGGGTGTATTAGTGAACAAGACATGGGTAACTTACACATGTGTGATGGTATGGGGGTGTATTAGTGAACAAGACATGACTAACTTACACATGTGTGATGGTATGGGGGTGTATTAGTGCCCAAGACATGGGTAACTTACACATGTGTGATGGTATGGGGGTGTATTAGTGAACAAGACATGGGTAACTTACACATGTGTGATGGTATGGGGGTGTATTAGTGCCCAAGACATGGGTAACTTACACATGTGTGATGGTATGGGGGTGTATTAGTGAACAAGACATGGGTAACTTACACATGTGTGATGGTATGGGGGTGTATTAGTGAACAAGACATGGGTAACTTACACATGTGTGATGGTATGGGGGTGTATTAGTGAACAAGACATGGGTAACTTACACATGTGTGATGGTATGGGGGTGTATTAGTGAACAAGACATGGGTAACTTACACATGTGTGATGGTATGGGGGTGTATTAGTGCCCAAGACATGACTAACTTACACATGTGTGATGGTATGGGGGTGTATTAGTGAACAAGACATGGGTAACTTACACATGTGTGATGGTATGGGGGTGTATTAGTGAACAAGACATGGGTAACTTACACATGTGTGATGGTATGGGGGTGTATTAGTGAACAAGACATGGGTAACTTACACATGTGTGATGGTATGGGGGTGTATTAGTGAACAAGACATGGGTAACTTACACATGTGTGATGGTATGGGAGTGCATTAGTGCCCAAGGCATGGGTAACTTACACATCTGTGAAGGCACCATTAATGCTGAAAGGTACATACAGCTTTTGGAGCAACATATGTTGTCATCCAAGCAAAGTTATCATGGACACCCCTGCTTATTTAAGCAAGACAATGCTAAGCCACGTGTTACAACAGCGTGGCTTCGTAGTAAAAGAGTGCGGGTACTTTCCTGGCCCGCCTGCAGTCCAGACCTGTCTCCCATGGAAAATGTGTGGTGCATTATGAAGCGTAAAATAGGACAGCGGAGACCCCGGACTGTTGAAGGACTGAAGCTCTACATAAAACAAGAATGGGAAAGAATTCCACTTTCAAAGCTTCAACAATTAGTTTCCTCAGTTCCCAAACCTTTATTGAGTGTTGTTAAAAGAAAAGCTGACGTAACACAGTGGTGAACATGCCCTTTCCCAACTACTTGGGCACCTGTTGCAGCCATGAAATTTTAAGTTGATTATTATTTGCAAAAAAATAAAGTTTATGAGTTTGAACATGAAATATGTTGTCTTTGTAGCATATTCAACTGAATATGGCTTGAAAAGGATTTGCAAATCATTGTATTCTGTTTATATTTACATCTTACACCATTTCACAACTCTGATGGAAACGGGGTTTATACATATATGTATATATGTGTATATATATATATATATATATAAATATATATATATATATAAATATATATATATATATATATATATATATATATATATATATATATGTGTGTATATGTATATTTATATGTATGTATGTATGTGTATGTATATGTGTATATGTATATGTATATTTATGTATGTATGTATATATATAAATGTTTATGGGTCATTATTATCACCAATGTCCCACTGGGTGTGAGTTTTCCTTGCCCTTATGTGGGCCTACCGAGGATGTCGTAGTGGTTTGTGTTGTGGTTTGTGCAGCCCTTTGAGACACTAGTGATTTAGGGCTATATAAATAAACATTGATTGATTTACATGTATATATATATATATATATATATATATATATATATATATACATATGTGTGTGTGTGTGTGTGTGTGTGTGTGTGTGTGTGTGGGAAAAATCCCAAGACTACTTCATCTCTACAGAACTGTTTCATGAGGGGTTCCCTCAATGGTCAGGAGATTGAATTCATCTCAACCAACAACTGCACCTCCTCCACTTCCCAAGTCCCCCACGGCGTCCCCCAGGTCTCAGTACTTGGCCCACTACTCTTCGCCATCGACCTCCTACCCCGCGGTCAGATCCTCCACCACCACGGCCTTCAAAGTCAAGTGTAAGAAATGTGAAATAATCATCATCACTCGCTCCACTCAGGACTTTTCATTAAAACACAATTAAGGGCCGGGATGTTGCAGCCTATCTATATTATTTATTTCATAATTGTTTTGACCAATGGAATGGAATCCATATGCCAATGATGATATTGATGGATTATTGGATGTTTCACATCAATCATATTGACTGATTGTGTTCAGCTGCTCCTGGTGGGCAACATCCTCCTCCTCTAATTAATGAGCAACATCCTCCTCCTCTAATTAATGAGCAACATCCTCCTCCTCTAATTAATGAGCAACATCCTCCTCCTCTAATTAATGAGCAACATCCTCCTCCTCTAATTAATGAGCAACATCCTCCTCCTCTAATTAATGAGCAACATCCTCCTCCTCTAATTAATGAGCAACATCCTCCTCCTCTAATTAATGAGCAACATCCTCCTCCTCTAATTAATGAGCAACATCCTCCTCCTCTAATTAATGAGCAACATCCTCCTCCTCTAATTAATGAGCAACATCCTCCTCCTCTAATTAATGAGCAACATCCTCCTCCTCTAATTAATGAGCAACATCCTCCTCCTCTAATTAATGAGCAACATCCTCCTCCTCTAATTAATGAGCAACATCCTCCTCCTCTAATTAATGAGCAACATCCTCCTCCTCTAATTAATGAGCAACATCCTCCTCCTCTAATTAATGAGCAACATCCTCCTCCTCTAATTAATGAGCAACATCCTCCTCCTCTAATTAATGAGCAACATCCTCCTCTCCTCTAATTAATGAGCAACATCCTCCTCCTCTAATTAATGAGCAACATCCTCCTCCTCTAATTAATGAGCAACATCCTCCTCCTCTAATTAACGATCAGGCACAGCTGGGTGTCAGTCTGAAGGAGTGAGGAGGGAAATACATTGTTCACCACTAAATACTTTGTTTACCACTAAATACTTTGTTTACCACTAAATACTTTGTTTACCACTAAATACTTTGTTTACCACTAAATACTTTGTTTACCACTAAATACTTTGTTTACCACTAAGTACTTTGTTTACCACTAAGTACTTTGTTTACCACTAAATACTTTGTTTACCACTAAATACATTGTTTACCACTAAATACTTTGTTTACCACTAAATACTTTGTTTACCACTAAATACTTGTTTACCACTAAATACTTTGTTACCACTAAATACTTTGTTTACCACTAAATACTTTGTTTACCACTAAATACTTTGTTTACCACTAAATACTTTGTTACCACTAAATACTTTGTTTACCACTAAATACTTTGTTTACCACTAAATACTTTGTTTACCACTAAGTACTTTGTTTACCACTAAATACTTTGTTTACCACTAAATACATTGTTTACCACTAAATACTTTGTTTACCACTAAATACTTTGTTTACCACTAAATACTTTGTTTACCACTAAATACTTTGTTTACCACTAATATTTTAATTTTGGATTCAATAGAAAGTCAACCAGGGTGCATATTTTTGTGTTTGTGAAAATAATATGAACATTTTGATTGTAAAACTATCTCCTCGGGCGCCTATTGAAGAATTTAGTGTTTCATAAAAGCTCCTCCTCAAGGCGACTCTACAATCTTTATTTAGATTTTTTGGAAAGGTGTTGGCAAGGACGGAGTAGTCCCAACAGTAAGTCTTGCTTGTTTCATGCGATGCAAGTAAGTACCTTTTTATTTATTTGTGCTACAGTTAAGCAGTTTGGTTTCTTGTCAAAGTTCGGTCAAAGTTGGGTTTTCGCCTCGTGCGCCTTTTTCTTTTCTTCCTTTTTTTTGGGTGAAGATGAAATCCTGTTTATACCTGCTGGGTGATGTTGTGTGTAGTCCGTCTGCTTTCCTGGAAGGACCACCCCGCAGCATGCTGCGACCCCCCCCAACTTGACTGTGTGTGCGTGTGACTGTGACTAAAGTGTTGAAGCTGGACTTTTTTTTTTGCACTTCAATTTTATTGACAGTTTATTCAAGATAGAAAAAAATCATTTATTCAGTTATAATAAAAAAATAAATAATGATAAATGGGTTGTGGTTGTTTCTACCTTCAAGGTCTCAAAGCGCTTTGACACTACTTCCACATTCACACACACATTCACACACTGATGGAGGGAGCTGCCATGCAAGGCACTAACCAGCACCCATCAGGAGCAAGGGTGAAGTGTCTTGCTCAGGACACAACGAGGTTGGTTCTAGGTGGGGATTGAACCAGGGACCCTCGGGTTGCGCACGACCACTCTTCCATGGCGCCACACCATCCCATAACAATAATGTATTTATTTTAGCATCGTGTACTTTTATGTAAATGCTTTTTCATCAGTTTTATGAACTCCTTTTATATTTGATTTTCTAAGTAGGTTGGATATAAATAAAGAGTAAGATGTATTAAAACTTCTAAGCCCGAGCTATTTGTTGATATGCTTTTTTTTTTTAATTTCTCTTTGCTATTTGGACTTATTGGATCGTAATTAGAATACAATTAAGAATCATATTTTGACATGATGTACTTAGTACATAAACCTGTACTTCATGTTTAGTGACATACTAATTCTTATTTTTACACGTGTTTTCCCCAAATGCCAATGTTGTGTTATACTCTTGTGCCACCACCAGATGGCAGTAGAAGTGTCCACATGAGGGCCATAAGACCACAATTCAGTAGTGTCCACCTTTTTGGAAATAAGAGCTAAAAGGTGCTGTCCACGCCTGTGGCCACTAAACCTTTACAGGTCTTAATGTAGTGTTAATATTTGGCCCCAGGGCACCCGAGGTCATACGAGTAAGATCCCCTGATTTAGTGTGCTGTGAAGACAACATCATCTTTAAAAGAGACGCCACACGTCCATCTGCTCTTTAAAACTGTATAACAATCATAATCGTAATCGTCATATCCTTATTATTATTCATCTGCTGCTTTGCTTGGTCAAAAAAGATGTGAAATGTCTGCTAAATGTCTAAAAAAGTTGATTTCTTTCAGACCTGCTGACATTTAAAGTAACAACAGTGACAGCTGCTGGTCATTTGTAGTATTACACCCCTGCACTTTCTTGCTGTTGGTAGAAATACAATTATATCATTCCATCCATCCATTTTCTACCGCTTATTCCCTTTCGGGGTCGCGGGGGCGCTGGCGCCTATCTCAGCTACAATTAAGTTGATTAAATATTCCTTTGTAGGAAACTCATTCAGAATGTTAATCGTTTGCATTTAAATTACAAAAAAGTTTATCATCGTTTTTTGTGTGATTTACTCATTTATTTAGTGATTGGAATTCACTTTGATGTGGTTACTGATTCTACTTCCGCATGAGTTAGCTAGCAGTCATGTTAGCACCTGTTTGTGTGCTAAAGTGCTAACTTGTTTCACTCTGATTGGCCGGGTCTCTTCTCGTCTTTCAGTATCGTGGCCGCTGATTGGCTGAGCCTCAAGCAGCATCACACCATTGCAGAACCAGCGCCAACACCAAGGAGCATCACCATGCGGTAGCCTAGTAGGCCTAATTATTCATAAAGCAAGGCAGAGCTTTCATTTAACAAGTTGAGGAATGTCACATTTCAACCGGAAATGAAGTGATTCTTTGGCGCACCACTAGAGGGAGCCAGCGTGCCACAGTTTGGCCTTAAAGGCTGCTAGTTCATGTCTTCATGGTTCTTTATTCTCTTCTAGCTAGGAAAATATTTACATTGATGAGGTTCAACTTTACTGTCATTAGAAGTAATGGAACATCAAATAAATACAAACATCAATTAAGACGATGAAGTAAAAATAAATAAATATAATAAACAACATTTGAGTAGTCCTGCGTTCAATCCGACCTCGGGATCTTTCTGTGTGGAGTTTGCATGTTCTCTCTTGACTGTGTGGCTTCTACTGCGCCTTCCTCCCACCTGGGGATAGGCCCCTCCCACCTCCAAAGACAAGCACCTGGGGATAGGCCCCTCCCACCTCCAAAGACATGCACCTGGGGATAGGCCCTCCCACCTCCAAAGACATGCACCTGGGGATAGTCCCCTCCCACCTCCAAAGACATGCACCTGGGGATAGGCCCCTCCCACCCTCCAAAGACATGCACCTGGGGATAGGCCCCTCCCACTTAAAAAAGACATGCACATGGGATAGACCCCTCCCACCTCCAAAGACATGCACCTGGGGATAGGCCCCTCCCACTTCAAAAAGACATGCACCTGGGGATAGGCCCCTCCCACATGCACCTGGGGATAGGCCCCTCCCACCTCCAAAGACATGCACCTGGGGATAGGCCCCTCCCACCTCCAAAGACATGCACATGGGGATAGGCCCCTCCCACCTCCAAAGAGATGCACGTGGGGATAGGCCCCTCCCACTTCAAAAAGACATGCACCTGGGGATAGGCCCCTCCCACATGCACCTGGGGATAGGCTCCTCCACCTGCACCTGGGGATAGGTTGATTGGCCACACTAAATGGTCCCTAGTGTGTGAATGTTGTCTATCTGTGTTGGCCCTGTGATGAGGTGGTGACTTGTCCAGGGTGTACTCTGCCTACCGCCCGAATGCAGCTGAGATAGGCCCTGGCAACCCCAAACGGGACAAGCGTTGAAAATGGATGGATGGCATGGACATTATCAATATGTTGCCCCCTCCAAAGTGTGTATGCTGTAAGTGTACAGCAGCTGTTTGACTGTAACATCCGGCTTAGTTGTTGCTTGCTTTATATCCGACCTTACTTTGTCTTTGACATATAGGACATCTTTTCTGAAACATTCATTTTTTCATAACATTTGAAGTTTAAAGCAGCTAACTCAATTGTTTTGAGGGCCGCGTTAAAGAAAGCTAAGCTAGTTTCTCCCCTCAATATTGTTATTATTTTTATAAATTCATTGGTTTTGATTATCTAATGATTTGCTCAGAGTTATGGAATTCAGGGAAATAAATGCCATACTTTCTGCAGTATAGAGTGCATGCACCTGAATATAAGCCACACCACTAAAGAAATACAACAAATCCATCTATTAGCCACACTGGACTATAAGTTGTGAAATTATTATTTACACAGAAATATTCTGTAAATGTTTATTTACATACCTTAAATGTTTCCAATTGGTGTCTGTAACAGGGCAGTAAAAGGGCTGATTAAACAAAACGTCAGTCATGGTCATGGAGCCTGTAGCTGCGCAAGCTAGCTCTCCAATCAGCTAAACAGACTCAATAACTCCAACTGGCAGCCACACTTCTGTCAGTCTAGCCCAGCGCAGCTGTGGCTACAGATGTAACTTACCACCACCATGGTGTGAATGAATGATGGCTTCCCACTTCTCTGTCAGCACTTTGAGTATCTACAATAGAAAGCGCCATATAAATATAATCCATTATTATTATTAAATTAGTTTGATGCATCAAGTCAATCAACTTTTAAAAATACTTTGACGCTTTAACACATTTGCAATTCTATAAACTGTTGCCTTTTTTTTTTTTTTTTGCTGTAAAATCTCTGGTCCTTGTTTTTACAGCGCGTCACTGGAAATTAAAAGATAAATAAAAATACTTGTTATTTTGATGGTCAAAATCTGCCGTCAGAGATGGAAGTTTGTTTTTTTATTGTAAAATCTAAGGTGTTCTGTTGTTGTTTTTATTGTGAGATCTAACCTTAGTTTTTACAGTGCAGTACTGTGACTTCAAATATAGCACCATCAGCATTTTTGAACCTGAATTTCCTACATCTGAACTACTTTTTTTGTTTATTGTCAAATGTAGTCTTATTTTTTTCCTTTTCTTTTTCTTTTTTTTGACCACAAAATCATTTTATTTTATTTTTCAGTAAAATATGTTGTTGTTTTTTCTGTGCAAATTTAAATAAATGCTACTGTTGTTATTTTTACAGTAAATTATGCCGTCTTTTTTTTTAACTGCAAAATCTAATGTCATTATTTTTTACAGTACATTACTGTAAATAGAAAAACGGTTCTACTCTTTTCAATTTTATTTTTACGGTAAAACTTTGACAAATTAACAACTTTTCTATCATCATATATATACATATATATATATATATATATATATATATTATATATAAATCAATCAATCAATGTTTATTTATATAGCCATTTATTAAATTGTATATGTATAAAAATGTAATATATTATACATATATATGTGTGTATATATATATAAATGTATATATATATATATATTTATATATATATATATATATATATATATATATATCATATATATTATATATATATATGTGTGTGTATTATGTACATATAATGTATGTTTGTATAACAAAATATTGGAATATATGTAGTATTATGTTTACATATATCTGTTGTTATATATTGCTAATTTATTAAATAAAACATTTATAAGTACTCAAAAGCAAAATACATTTATAATAAAAATATAATTAATTGTGAAAATATCTGATATAATTAAAAACCTATATAAAAAAACAACTATAATTTTAAATAATAACTGAAAATGATGATATTATTAAATTATACATTTCCATACACATGAGATATTACTGTATGCAACATATATAAAAGGACAAATAGGTGGACGCCTCGCCGACACCTTTTTTTGGGGGGGGGGGGGGGGCAATTCATTATATTTAATGTTTTATCTTCTTGTAAATGTCGTGTTCAATGTGTTTATAATTTTAATGTTTCATCTTCTTGTAAATGTGTGTTCAATGTGTTATATTTTAATGTTTTATCGTCTTGTAAATGTGTGTTCAATGTGTTATAATTTTAATGATTTAATCGTCTTGTAATGTTGTGTTAACATTTTAAATGTTTTATCGTCTTGTAAATCGTGTTCGATGCTGCAACTACTGCGTTTGTCCGCTGGAATGCATCCAAACGCACAAAAAGACAAGTTATATCGTCACATGACGTTTTTCCGGACATGATTGATATTATGGACATGATTGCTATTATTTTATATGATCGCAAAAAGAATAACCAGCTGGATTGAATGGGAGAGTGTTGCCTCATCTGGCCGCCAGGTGGTGCTGCTCACCAACATTCACGCTCCCGCCTCCAAATGTCAGCCAAACTACGTCTGAGTTGTCAATACTTGAACAAAACTACTTGAATGTAGTTAATAGTTGAAGAAACAATGTGAATGTAGTAAATAGTTGAAGAAAACAATGTGAATGTAGTAAATAGTTGAAGAAAGCACCAGATATGTTTCCGTGGCAGGTTCGCACTGTGACATGAAATGATTATTTTGTCTTCTATCTCGGAATAACTCCACAAAGAAGACGTGCGCGTCCACAAAAAAGGTAAAGGAAGACTGGAAATAAAGCAAGAGGAGTAGAAACCTTTAAGAAGATGATTTATTTACCAGAGGAAGACTTTATAAAAGTGATATTTGCGACGTCCCGACCTCCTTTTATAGATAACCCCCCCCCCCCCCCCCCCCCCCCCCCCCCCCCCCGCGTGTCGCGCGTGCCTGACAGCGGACTTTGTCGCGTGCACGGCGTTGCAAAGTGATGGAGGCGGGGGCGCGCGCGCGTGCACGTCGGGCGTCCAATGAGCTGCAGCGAGGGCGGGAGCTGAGGAGCGTCTTGCAACTTGGTGGGACTCGCACACACAAAGTGCATTTCTGCGCTGCAACTTTTCTACGCAGCGCTCCACTCAACTTTTCACTTTTTTCTGCTGTGTTTGTTTGTGTCCACTCCAACTTTTCAGCCGCGGGAGGCATGAAGCTGGGCTCCTTGTGGATGTTTGTGCAGGAGTGAGGAGGCGCAGGCGGGCCTCACAGGCTGACACGCTCGCATGCACTTTGCGGGACAATGTTGGAGCGTGGATGCGACCCCGGCCCGGAGCGAGTGTGAGTTAGAAGCAGGAGCGACCATGGCGCGCTCAGGCGGAGTCTCCCTCCTGCTGCTGCTGCTGCTGCTGTGGACGTCGTCCCGCTACTCGGCGTCCTCGCAAGTCCGCCAGGAGTTCCAAGTGCTGGAGGAGCAGCCCGTGGGCACCTACGTGGGTCAGATAGAGACCAGGGCCAGCTTCACCTACCGCTTCAGCGAGAACCACAAACTTTTTTCCATCAACTCCAGCACGGGGGTGATCGCCACCTCCTCCCCGGTGGACAGGGAGCTGCTGCAGAGCGATGTCATCAACGTGGTGGTGCTGTCCAGCCAGCCCACCTACCCCACGGAGGTCAGGATCCTGGTTTTGGATATCAATGACAATGCGCCGGTCTTCCCGGACGCCTCCATCGTGGTGTCCTTCAAAGAGGACGCCAGCAGCGGGCGGCAGGTCATCCTGGACACGGCCACTGACTCCGACATTGGAAGCAACGGCGTGGACCACACCACCTACAGAATAGTGAGGGGCAACCAGCAGAAGAAATTCCGCTTGGATATTACGGTCAACCCCAGCGGAGAGGGAGCATTCCTGCACCTGGTGTCCACAGGAGGCTTGGACAGGGAAGTGGCTCCCTCCTACCAGCTCCTGATCCAAGTGGAAGACAAGGGGGAGCCCAAAAAGTTTGGCTACCTGCAGGTGAACGTCACCATCCAGGACATCAATGACAACCCGCCGGCTTTTGAGCACCAGCAGTATCAGACCAGCGTGTTTGAGGACGCGGCGGTGGGCTCCAGCATCCTGCAGGTCACAGCCACAGATCAGGATTTAGGAACTAACGCCGAGGTCAGGTACTTTCTGGACGAGGGCACGCCGTTCCAAATTGACCCCAAAGAAGGTACAATTATCATCAGGCAGAGTTTGGATTATGAAAGTAAGAAAGAGTACTCCCTGACTATTCACGCGGTTGACAACGGGGCGCCGTCGCTGTCGGGCAGAAGCGAGGCCACCGTCAAGCTGCTAGACGTCAACGATAACGACCCGGTGGTGAAGTTTCGGTATTTCCCCACCACGTCTAAATTTGCCTCGGTGGATGAAAATGCTCAAATTGGCACGGTGGTGGCCCTGCTCACCGTGTCCGACTCCGACTCTGCCTCCGCTAACGGCAACATTTCCGTGTCCATCCTCGGAGGCAACGAGCAGAAACACTTTGAGGTGCACACGTCCCCCGTGCCCAATTTGAGTCTGATCAAAGTGGCCAGCGTTTTAGACAGGGAGAGGATTTCCTCCTACAATCTGACCGTGTCGGTGTCCGACAACGGCAGGCCCGTGGCGCGCTCGTCTTTTGCCAGCCTGGTCATATTTGTAAATGACATCAACGATCACCCGCCGATCTTCCAGCAGGCCCAGTACAGGGTCAACATCAGCGAAGACGTCCCTAAAGGCAGCTACGTTAAAGGGGTTTCTGCAACAGATGGCGACTCTGGGCAGAATGCCAACCTGCGTTACTCCCTGGTGTCTGGAAACGCTTTGGGCTGGTTTTCCATCAGTGAGAACAGCGGGCTGGTTACCAGCGCCGCTCTTTTGGACAGGGAGGTAGCGTCCCAAATTGTGCTGAACATTAGCGCCAAAGACCAGGGGCTGCAGCCCAAGATTTCTTACACTAAACTGGTGGTCAGCATCACCGATGTCAATGACCAGGTGCCCACCTTCACGCAGAGCACGTACCACGTGTCTCTGGTGGAGCACGCTCCCGCCGGCGCCGAGCTCCTGGTGCTCTCCGCGTCAGATGACGACCTGGGAGAGAACGGAACAGTCCGGTTCTCATTTGACGCGGAGACGGCAGCCAGCGTGCGGGAGCTGTTCCGCCTTGATGCCGCGTCGGGGCGATTAAGCACGGCCGCTGAGCTAGACAGGGAGGATCAGGCCTCCTACTTGCTCCGCATCCAGGCGGCAGACGCAGGCACGCCTCCTTTGCACTCTCTCGGAAAAGTCAACATCACCCTGAGGGATATCAATGACAACAGGCCAGTTTTTTACCCCCTGCAGTATTTTGCAAATGTGAGAGAGAATGAGCCCCCCGGCACCTACGCCACCACCGTAACCGCCACAGACACCGATTTGGGTGCTAACGGCACGGTCAAATACATAATCACAGCGGGGGACACGTCCGCGTTCCACATTAACAGCAACACGGGCAAAATTAGCACGCAGGTGTCTCTGGACAGGGAGCTGAAAACCACTTATCAGCTACAGGTGACAGCAGCAGATGGCGGCGGCTTGCGCTCGCACAGCCACGCCATTGTGACCGTGACCGTAATCGATACGCAGGATAACCCCCCCATCTTCAGCCAGAGAGTGTACAGCTTTGTCATGTTTGAGAACGTCGGTGTCGGGACCGTCATAGGGACCGTGTCAGCCTCCACGGTAGATCTGAACTCTAATATCTCCTATCTGATCACGTCAGGAGACCATAGGGGTCTTTTTGCCGTCAACGCAGCAGGTCAGATCACAGCATCCAGTCAGGTAGACCGGGAAGAGCAGGGCTTCTATCATCTGAAGGTTGTCGCCAGAGCAGGTGAGATCACAGGAGAGGCCTTTGTTAACATCACAGTGAAGGACTTGAATGATAACGCTCCCCACTTCATTCACTCTGTGGAGCACGTCAGCGCCGTGGAGAACTGGAGCACAGGTCATGTGATATTCCAGGCCAGAGCCTCAGATCCCGACGAGGGCACCAACGGCGTGGTGGTCTACAGCCTCAAGCAAAACCCCAAAGGCCTCTTTCACGTCCACGAGAAGCACGGCCTCGTCACGCTGACCGGGCCGCTGGAGGTCACCGCCACGTCCTATGAGATTGAGGTTCTGGCGTCAGACACGGGGGTCCCCAGGCACACCTCTGGTTTAGTCCTCATTGTCAGCGTTTACGACGTCAACGACAACTCGCCCGTGTTCGACCAGCTCTCCTACGAGGTCGCCATCTCCGAGTCGGAGCCCGTCAACAGCCGCTTTTTTAAAGTGGAGGCCACAGACAAAGACTCTGGTCTCAATGGGGAGATCATGTATGACATCGTCGGCGGCAACAATGGCGACATCTTTGGCATTTTTCCAGACGGTCAGTTGTACATTAAAGCGGACCTGGACCGAGAGCTTCAGGAAAAATATAACTTAGTGGTGGTGGCCAGAGACCAGGCCGTGGAGCCGCTAAGTGCCAGCGTCAACGTCAGCGTGATCCTGGAGGACGTCAACGACAACCGCCCACTCTTTAACAGCACCAATTATGTGTTTCACTACGAGGAGGAGCAGAAGAGGGGCTCGCTGGTGGGCTTCGTTTACGCCCAGGATAAGGACTTTGGTCCAAACAGTGACGTTAGATACTCCTTTGAGACTCCGCAGCCCAACTTTGAGCTGAACGTCATCACGGGGGAGTTGAGGAGCACGCTGCGATTGGACCGTGAGTCGCTCATGAGACAAAGAGGCGCCGCCGCCTTCAGCTTCGTTGTCGTCTCGTCGGACCAGGGTCTCCCCCGGCCCCTCAGAGACCAGGCCAAAGTGCAAGTTTACATACAAGACATCAACGACAACTCGCCCAAGTTCACCAAAGACATTTACCAGGCCTCCATCTCGGAGTCCGCTCAGAGCATGACTCAAGTCCTGCGTGTGTCCGCCTCGGATGTAGATGAGAACCAAAACGGACGGGTTCATTATGGCATTGCTGAAGGCAACGAGGAAGGACAGTTCGCCATCGACGGCGGCTCCGGACAAGTCACTCTGGTCGGAAAGTTGGATTATGAGTCAACATCCTCCTATTCTCTGAAAATATTAGCTGTTGATGCTGGCAGCGTGCCCTTATCCTCCTCCTGCATGCTGAGCATTAGCATACTGGACGAGAACGACAACTCCCCGACCTTCCCTAAATCCTCCATGTCAGTGGACGTGCTGGAAAACATGAGGATAGGCGAGTTGGTGGCGTCCGTGACGGCATCTGATGCAGACTCGGGCCAGAACGCCGACATCACGTACAGCATCACGGCCACAAACAACCACGGCACGTTCAGCATCAGCCCCAACACCGGCAGCATCTTCCTGGTCAAAAAGCTGGACTACGAAACGCAGTCCTTGTACAAGCTCAACATCACGGCGAGGGACAGGGGCAGACCAGAGCGCTCCTCGTCTATTCCCGTCATCGTCCACGTGAGGGATTTTAACGACAACCCCCCCATCTTCACCCCCGGGGACATTTTCAAATCCATCCCTGAAAATCTTCCCATCTCCGCGTCCGTCATGACCATCACGGCTCACGACACCGACGCGGACATCAACGGGCTGCTGGAGTACTCCATTGTCCAGCAGGTCCCCAGAGGAGGACACTTCGGCATCCACCCGACTTCTGGCCTCGTCTACACCGCCAAGGAGATCGACAGGGAGTTCTCCAACCTCTTTGAGCTGACAGTGAAGGCCTCTGACCAGGCCGTGCCCTTTGAATCCCGCCGTTTTGCTCTGAAGAACGTGACAATATGGGTCACTGACCTCAACGATAACATTCCCACTTTTGTATCCCAGAATGCCCTTGTGGCCGAACCCAACATTGTCATCGGCTCCATCCTGACGACGGTGCTGGCTTTTGACCCCGACGAGGGGGAAAACGGGGAAGTGGAATACGAGCTGGTGGAAGGGGACTCGGACACCTTCATCATGGACAGGTACAGCGGCGACATCCGCCTCGCCTCCCAGCTGGTGCCGTCCCGCCTGGTCTACACGCTCACAGTGTCGGCCACCGACCACGGCGGCGACCGCAAGACCTCCAGGACGGACATGACCATCATCCTGCAGGGCCTGGACGGTCCCGTGTTCACGCAGCCTAAATACATCACCATCCTCAAAGAGGGCCAGCCGCCCGGCACCAACGTCATCTCCCTGGACGCCTCCAGCCCGCGGGGGTCCGCCACCAGATTGGAGTACTACATCGTCGGCGTGCGCGGCGGCGGGAGAGCCGCGGGGCGACTTTTCACCATCGGGCGCCACACCGGAGTGATCCAGACGGCCGAGGAGCTGGACAGGGAGAAGGGGTCCGAACTCTACCTGCTGGACGTCTACGCCGTGGAGACGGACGCCAGCCAGCCCAGAACGCAGCGTGCCGAGGTGAGTGAGCTGCTAGCTTCTTTTCCCCGCCTCCTCCGCACTCCTTCTGCCGCCGCGCTTCCTTTCTTTGTCAGGGGAGAGTTCATGAACTGGAGTGTTGGCATCTGCTGGAGGGATATTTGGAGCAGATAATGAGATCCATGCCGGGATAGATGGAGGCTGTCCAAGTAACACTTACAGTACTCCACCCTTTGTCTGCTCACTTCCTGATTAGCTCTTCTGCGCTTTATTAACGAAGTCCTCAGTCTGTCAGACAAGGAGTGACGGATGTTGCTTGGGACGACTTGCTCCAGGTCCTGGGTGCTTTACACAAAGGCCTTCTCCAGGGTCTCCCCGTGTGTGTGTGTGTGCGTGTGTGTGTGTGTGTGTGTGTGTGTGTGTGTGTGCGTGCCAGCACGGCTTTGCAGGCTCCACTTCGGGCCCGCGGCTTGTTTTGGTACCCGGGTGGTCCGGTGGTTGCATTATGTGAGCCAGAAGCGCTCCACGGGGCAATAAGTGACCCTTCAGATGAGATGATGTCTTAAGTCTGCTGGAAAAGATGCTGAGGGCGAAAGAGGGTGTTTGCATTCTTAGGCGACGCGGGTTCAAGTCTGTCTTTTTCCACGCCCGCTAGACTAGGTACCCGCCCCTAGGTTTACCACAGACAATATTCTGATATTGATGCACGTGTGGGTGGTGGTGGTGGTGATGGTGCTTGTAAGAGGCCGTGGTGTGGAGCTGATATTGATGCACGTGTGGGTGGTGGTGGTGATGGTGGTGCTTGTAAGAGGCAGTGGTGTGGAGCTGATATTGATGCACGTGTGGGTGGTGGTGATAGTGATGGTGGTGGTGGTGTGGAGCTGATATTGATGCACGTGTGGGTGGTGGTGATAGTGATGGTGGTGGTGGTGTGGAGCTGATATTGATGCACGTGTGGGTGGTGGTGATAGTGATGGTGGTGGTGGTGTGGAGCTGATATTGATGCACGTGTGGGTGGTGGTGATAGTGATGGTGGTGGTGGTGTGGAGCTGATATTGATGCACGTGTGGGTGGTGGTGATGGTGGTGGTGGTGCTTGTAAGAGGCCGTGGCGTGGAGCTGATTCCAATGTTTTGGAAATGTTAACTGCAAGTTCAAGTAAAAAAGCTATCATGCTAACAGTTGGCGTGCAACAAGCAACAAAATGTTGGACTCGGGGGTGTTTCACTGCAAAATGAGCCAAAGAAGCTATCATGCTAACAATATGTGTGAAGTAATGAAAATGTTTGACTCTAACATATAACTGCATCATTAGTGTGTGTGTGTGTGTGTGTGTGTGTGTGTGTGTGTGTGTGTGTGTGTGTGTGTGTGTGTGTGTATGTGTGTGTCTGCAAGTGTGTGTGTGCGTGTGTGTGTGTGTGCGTGTGCATGTGTGTGTGTCTGTGTGTGTGTGTGTGTGTGTGTGTGTAATTAGTGCTGTAATCTCCAGCCCTGCCAGCCACAGGCTTTAAGGAGGTGGTCAGCGGTGGGGTGATGGGGTGAGGGGGTGAGGGGGGGTGTAGTATGTGGTGTCCTGCTCAGTGGTCGCCCTGCATGGTTGCAGGAGGGGGCGTGGCCTAGCCCGACCCTGAGCGCGCGTCCGTTTTTTTGAGACAGCGGGCGTAAAAGTACATAAACATGTGGTGCTCATGTACCTGCTGGTGGGCACAAAGTCACCTTTGACCCACACTTCAACTACACCCAGACAACCATGTCCTTTGATCTATGTTAGTGTCATATTTACTCAATATTTAATCAATGTTAGTGTCATATTTACTCAATATTTAATCAATGTTAGTGTCATATTTACTCAATATTTAATCAATCTTAGTGTCATATTTACTCAATATTTAATCAATGTTAGTGTCATATTTACTCAATATTTAACACACACACACACACACACACACACACACACACACACACACACACACACACACACACACACACACACACACACACACCCACATTCACTTATAGTCCAGGAGTGGGCAACTCACGGCTCCATAGTTGCATGCGACTCTTGCATGGCAACTCTGATGTGGCCCAGCTGCACAATCGTTGACCCCCCAGACTATTACGGGGGGATTTGGGATTTTGGTGCCTCTCCCAGACATCATCCAGGGTCAACGATCTCTGATTTTCAGTCGGTGTACATCGTTGAGAGGGTGCCTTGATGGCTTTGCTTCTGACGTGGTCTACAAGATGTCATCTCGCCCGCCTTCAAGCAATGTAATCAGCGTGCCAACCGGACGCTTGCATTTCGCTGCTTCTATCGTCTCAAGTACGAGATTGCAAGGCATTCTGGGTGATACAGGTCACACTGATGGTTGTGATATAAACAACTTTAACACTCTTACTAATATGCGCCACACTGTGAACCCACACCAAACAAGAATGACAAACACATTTTGGGAGAACATCCTCACAGTAACACAAAAATAAACCCAACACAACAAATACCCAGAATTATTTGCATCCATGACTCTTTCTGACTATATTATACACCCCCTTGCCCCCAACCCTGCCCACCTCAACCGACGCAAAGTTGTTTATATCACAACCTTCAGTGTAACCTGTATTACCCAGTATGCCTTGCGATCTCTGAAGCCACACTCAACATGTTGCTGGACTGGCAAGCAGTGTGTACATGTTGTAGAAGTGTCAAAGACAATGGACTGACAACAGTGTGTACATGTTGTAGAAGTGTCAAAGACAATGGACTGGCAAGCAGTGTGTACATGTTGTAGAAGTGTCAAAGACAATGGACTGACAACAGTGTGTACATGTTGTAGAAGTGTCAAAGACAATGGACTGACAACAGTGTGTACATGTTGTAGAAGTGTCAAAGACAATGGACTGACAACAGTGTGTACATGTTGTAGAAGTGTCAAAGACAATGGACTGACAACAGTGTGTACATGTTGTAGAAGTGTCAAAGACAATGGGGTCATAGCAAGCCCTCATTTTTATTATCTGGGTGACCAGCAGCAAATATCCACGAGAAGACTTGCGGCTCCCATCGTCTTCTTTAGTTTGAAGAAACGGCTTAAAATGGCTTTTTGAGTGGTAAAGGTTGCCGACCCCGGATACACACACACACACACACACACATGCATGTTCACTTATACACACACACACACACACACTCACACATGCATGTTCACTTATACACACACACACACACGCACACACACACACATGCACATTTTTTAGAGCTGTTCCCCGAGGTGAGATGACATACTAAGTAACATGTATGACCCCGGTGGGAGGGGGGGTGGGGGGGGGAGATATAATTTAGTAGCAAGTTGCAAGATGGACGCCTCGCTCGCTCGCTGGCAGAGACTGGCAGCGCCACAGAGAGAGAGAGAGAGAGTTCATGTTATTCTATCACCCCCAACCCCCCACCTCCCCCCCATTTTATGAGTTTTCCAGAAGGATCCCCCCCCCCCCCCCCCCTTGATTTAGCGTGCACACACTGTGTGTTTTGTGTTGTTGTCATGGCGATACCTTCCTCTGCATCTGCTTTCACTTTCAAAACTCCATGCAAAAGTATCGGGACAGCTCGGCGAGCTAGTGAGCGGCGCTAAACTAGCGTGCTAACAAAGTGAGTGGCTAGCAGGGATGTGAACCACTCACCACTCAGGAGTCAGCAGTCAGCACTCAGCACTCAGCACTCAGGAGTCACAAGTCAGGAGTCACCACTCAGGAGTCAGCAGTCAGCACTCAGCAGTCAGCACTCAGGAGTCACAAGTCAGGAGTCACCACTCAGAAGTCAGCACTCACCACTCAGTAGTCAGCACTCAGGAGTCACAAGTCAGGAGTCACCACTCAGAAGTCAGCAGTCAGGAGTCACAAGTCAGGAGTCACCACTCACCACTCAGAAGTCAGCAGTCAGGAGTCATCAGTCAGGAGTCATCAGTCGGGAGGAGTCATCAGTCAGGAGGAGTCATCAGTCAGGAGTCATCAGTCGGGAGGAGTCATCAGTCAGGATTCATCAGTCAGGAGGAGTCAGCAGTCAGGAGTCATCAGTCAGGATTCATCAGTCAGGAGGAGTCATCAGTCAGGAGTCATCAGTCAGGAGTCATCAGTCGGGAGGAGTCATCAGTCAGGAGGAGTCAGCAGTCAGGAGTCATCAGTCAGGAGGAGTCAGCAGTCAGGAGTCATCAGTCAGGAGTCATCAGTCAGGAGGAGTCATCAGTCAGGAGTCATCAGTCAGGAGGAGTCAGCAGTCAGGAGTCATCAGTCAGGAGGAGTCAGCAGTCAGGAGTCATCAGTCAGGAGGAGTCAGCAGTCAGGAGTCATCAGTCAGGAGGAGTCAGCAGTCAGGAGTCAGCAGTCAGGAGTCATCAGTCAGGAGGAGTCATCAGTCAGGAGGAGTCAGCAGTCAGGAGTCATCAGTCAGGAGGAGTCAGCAGTCAGGAGTCATCAGTCAGGAGGAGTCAGCAGTCAGGAGTCAGCAGTCAGGAGTCATCAGTCAGGAGGAGTCATCAGTCAGGAGGAGTCATTAGTCAGGAGTCAGCAGTCAGGAGTCATCAGTCAGGAGTCATCAGTCAGGAGGAGTCATCAGTCAGGAGGAGTCATCAGTCAGGAGGAGTCATCAGTCAGGAGTCATCAGTCAGGAGGAGTCATCAGTCAGGAGTCATCAGTCAGGAGGAGTCAGCAGTCAGGAGTCATCAGTCAGGAGTCATCAGTCAGGAGGAGTCAGCAGTCAGGAGTCAGCAGTCAGGAGTCATCAGTCAGGAGGAGTCATCAGTCAGGAGGAGTCATCAGTCAGGAGTCATCAGTCAGGAGTCATCAGTCAGGAGTCATCAGTCAGGAGTCATCAGTCAGGAGTCATCAGTCAGGAGGAGTCATCAGTCAGGAGGAGTCGTCAGTCAGGAGGAGTCATCAGTCAGGAGTCATCAGTCAGGAGGAGTCATCAGTCAGGAGGAGTCATCAGTCAGGAGTCATCAGTCAGGAGGAGTCATCAGTCAGGAGGAGTCATCAGTCAGGAGTCATCAGTCAGGAGGAGTCATCAGTCAGGAGTCATCAGTCAGGAGTCATCAGTCAGGAGTCATCAGTCAGGAGGAGTCATCAGTCAGGAGTCATCAGTCAGGAGGAGTCATCAGTCAGGAGTCATCAGTCAGGAGTGAATGTGATGTCCCTTGTTGGCCTGACACTAGTCTCAGAGTTGATTCTTACATTTTATTATTGGACTTTTAACATTCCATCCACTTGAGCTTTTGATTGGGACTGGAGTCCAGTTTCAAACTGATTCTCTCAATATATTATTCTGTAATATTTATTCTGTAATATATTATTATATGATATTAATTCTGTAATATATTATTCTGTAATATTTATTCTGTAATATATTATTATATGATATTAATTCTGTAATATATTATACTGTAATTCACTCCCATTGTTGGGGTGAGGCTTCAATTGGGAATCAATTCTCCACTTGAAGTGAATCTGACTATATATATTATTATTATTATTATTATTATTATTATATTTGTACAATTCCAACTGGTTCTTTGGGTGAAGAGTCAGTTCAGATTTGATTCTGTATTCGTACTGATTCCCACAATATATTATTATTTTGAGTTTTACGATTGGATCCAATTCTCGGAGTGAGGATTTGTTTCAGAATGAGTCCTGGATTCAAAGTGATTCTCACAATATATTCTTGCAGAATATTTCCATGATTCCAATCCTGGCTTGACCATCCCCTTCTGGATCTACTCTGGATTCAAACCCGGTGTCACAATGTGTTATCACATGAAATGAACCATTCAATCCCAGTCCCGGAGTGACCATTCAATTCGGAATCGATTCTGGATTCTGTCACGCCCGGGAGTTCATGTTTGGTTTGGTTTTTGGACTCTTCTGATCCCTGCTTTGTCTCCTCCTTGTTTTGTCTTGTTACCATGGTTTCACATTTGTCCCACCTGCTCTTGTTTTTGACGCCCACCTGTCTTGTCATTATTTAAGCCTGCCTTCTACCTCAGTTAGTGTTTGATCCATTGTTTGTTCTAAGCAACACTCACCTTGGTCTACTTTCTATCTATTTACTTGTGCTAACTTTCATCTTAGCTTCTCCTTCGCTCGGCACGTCAATTTTGGACTCTTGGACTCTATGCTAGTTAGCATTAGCGTCCCGTGCGTACACATGCGCTTTCTTTTACCCTTTTTGTACCAGTGTTACTTGGTTTTTGTACCAGTGTTACTTGGTTTTTGTACCAGTGTTACTTGGTTTTTGTACCAGTGTTACTTGGTTTTTGTACCAGTGTTACTTGGTTTTTGTACCAGTGTTACTTGGTTTTTGTACCAGTGTTACTTGGTTTTTGTACCAGTGTTACTTGGTTTTTGTACCAGTGTTACTTGGTTTTTGTACCAGTGTTACTTGGTTTTTGTACCAGTGTTACTTGGTTTTTGTACCAGTGTTACTTGGTTTTTGTACCAGTGTTACTTGGTTTTTGTACCAGTGTTACTTGGTTTTTGTACCAGTGTTACTTGGTTTTTGTACCAGTGTTACTTGGTTTTTGTACCAGTGTTACTTGGTTTTTGTACCAGTGTTACTTGGTTTTTGTACCAGTGTTACTTGGTTTTTGTCCATTAAACCGAGCTTCTATTCCTGCCCGTCTGGTCCTCTTACATCTTGGAGGCACAAAAGCGGCATCCAATATGCGAGCACCGCGTCACAGATTCAAATTGATTTCCTCAACAGATTATTATTTTATATTTACGATCGGATCCAATTTCTGGGGTGACCCTTTGATTCGGAATGGATTCAAAGCAATACTCACAACACATGATTACATTACAGTTACCTTTCTAGACAATTATTGGGGTACGATTCAATTTAGAATCGATTCTTCATTCAAAATGATGCTAATGCTACATTATTATACTTTATTATATTAAAAATTCCATCCTATTCCCAGGGTGACCGTTCCATTCGGAATCCATACTGGATTCAAATAAACGATCACAATGAATTATCATATTGTATTTACGTTTCAATCCAATTATTCTGGTGACAATTCAATTCGGCAATGATTCTTAATTCAAACTGATTTCCACACTTTGTTATTATATTTAATATTGGATCTGATTACTGGGGTGAACATTTGATTCTGAATCCTTTCTTCATTCAAACCAATACTCACAATACAGGATGATATTACTTTTACCTTGCTGTATCATTCTTTGGGTACAGTTTGATTGTGGTCAAGTATTATTTGGTCTAATAATTGTGTTCAAGTATTATTTGGTATAATAATTGTGTTCAAGTATTATTTGGTATAATAATTGTGTTCAAGTATTATTTGGTATAATAATTGTGTTCAAGTATTATTTGGTATAATAATTGTGGTCAAGTATTATTTGGTCTAATAATTGTGTTCAAGTATTATTTGGTATAATAATTGTGATCAAGTATTATTTGGTCTAATAATTGTGATCAAGTATTATTTGGTATAATAATTGTGTTCAAGAATTATTTGGTCTAATAATTGTAGTGAAACTCTTTGAAACAGGTGACAGGTTAGAAAAAACTCTTTGTTGTTGCTTATAAGAAGTATAAAAAAACATTAAAAATAGATTTATTTGAGAAGCCAATGTATCTTTCTGCTAGCCACTTTATGCTAGCTCGTATGCAACACACTTTTCTGGAAAAAGGTGCTAAAGGAGAGCTGCTCTTTTCTATTCGTGGCAGCAATGTGGTTGTTAAAGTTAAGGATTTCTGATGGCTTGTGAGGGCATTAAAGGTCGGTTGAGCTTGTCGTTGTTGTTTTATTTTGCTAATAAATCGACCTCCTTGTTAGGTTTGTTTGATACACAGTACTTTTTATTGTGTCTACACTACAACATGGAACCAATTATTCATATTGAAATTTGCTTCACTATACAAACTTTTCTACGTGCAACAACAACAACAACAACAACAACAACAGTTTGCATGAGAAGGTGCCACTTGCTTTTGTTGACTAAGTTCCTTTCCACTTTCTCATGCACTCCAGATCCTTATTCAAGTTAAGAAACAGAGCCGGAGTGGGATTCTAACCTTAATTATTCCAGCGTTCTGTCTTCAGAAGTGGGCTTCTTTTTGTTCAAATTTTCCACGGAGATCAATCAATAACGGGAGGAAAATCTGTGAAACTTCAGACGTCCCTCAACTTTTTCCAGGCGACGTGCTCCCCTAGGAGGAGGGGGGGGGGGGGGCATGATTGCCTCAGGCGTGCCAGCTGTGCTCATATGGAAGCACTTTCACCCCCCAAACAAGGATCTGCTGCCGGCCGGGCGGGCTGCACGCTTGCTGCTCTTGGCTATCTTCTGCTCCCCCCCCCCCCCCCCCCTGTTGTGGGGTGATGGCGGGGGCAAGTGGTGAAATATGAAGTGGTGAATGTGAGGTCCTGGAAGCACATGTGTTAGTGTTTGCTGCCTTCGTCACAACACCATGACTCCGCCCCCACTCCCCACTCATTGGCCGCTCTCACCTGTCCGTCAACACACATTTCTCTCAGTCAAACAGGAAGCAAGGACCAATACTGGACATCACATGGCTGCCTTTTTGCTCCTCAGTGCCTCAAAACTTGGAAAGAACATCAAGTCATGGCTCTCTTCACTTTCTACAAGTCTTATGTGTTTGTGATGTAGTGATTGGAGCACATACTTGTTGATCACAATAAACATTCATGAAGTTTGCTTCTTTGATGAATTTATTATGTCTCTACTGACAATGTGAGCAATCCAAAGTATACATACAGCAATGTTCATATTTGCTTACATGTCCCTTGGCAAGTTTACCTGCAATAAGGTGCTTTTGCTAGCCATCCACAAGCTTCTGTGCACATTTTCACCACTAAATTGCTGCACTTCAACTAAATGTGAGACATGGACTTGTTTCTTCAGCATTGTCCACACTTCTAAGTCAGGACTTTAGGAAGGCCATTCTAAAACCTTCATTTTAGCCTGATTTAGTCATTCCTTGACCACTTTTGAGGTGTGTTTGGGGTCATTGTCCTGTTGGAACACCCAACTGTGCCCAAGACCCAACCTCCCCCCTGATGATTTAGGTAGGTTGTCCTGAACAATTTGGAGTTAATCCTCCTTTTTCATTGTCCCATTTAAAACAGCAGTTCCATACGCAGCAAAACAGGCCCAGAGCATAATACTACCACCACCATGCTTGATGGTAGGTCTGGTGTTCCTGGGATTAAAGACCTCCTCACCTTTTCTCCTCCAAACATGTTGTGGCCAAACAGCAACATTTTTGTTTCACCTGACATCACATGGACAAAGATAAGACCTTCTGGAGGAAAGTTCTGTGGTTCTGTGGGCAAATATGAACATTGCTGTATGTATACTTTGGATTGCTCACATTGTCAGTAGAGACATAATAAATTCATCAAAGAAGCAAACTTCATGAATGTTTATTGTGATCAACAAGTATGTGCTCCAATCACTACATCACAAACACATAAGAATGATTGGAAAGTCAAGACAGCCATGACATCATCTTCCTTACAAGTGGATGTAAACTTTTGGAAATTTCCCTCTCAAATTTGTTATTTTTTTATTTTTTGGTACATCACGTGTATGTTTGTTTTGTACAAAAGCCAAGCATAGACGGAATGATGTTTTGTTTGCACCCGATTTTCATCAACTAAATATTACTGGTGATAATGGAATAATGACACCCATAGTTCAAAGATGGGCTAACTAGCTCAAATAGCATGTAGCATACATAAATGGACGTGTCAATCAATAAAGTCATTAGTTCTAGGAAACTGAAGTTGCTAAAAGATACAAACATTGAAAAAATACAAAAGCTGTAGTTGAAAGCTAAGCTAACCAGCTAAGTGAACAAACTAGCTTCCTAAAAAGGACTAATAGTTGTAGTAAGTAGTGAGTAGTTATGGTAAATAAATAGTTAAGTTGTTAGCATGGAGCAAACTTGCCTGTTCAAATAAATAAGCTAGTAGCTTAGCTGGTTTATTTTAACAGGAGCAAACTTTGAAATAAAAAGGCTTGTAAATAAGCTCAGATACTAACTTATTTATTTATTGAGCTAGCCCTTTAGTTTAGTCGCTAGCATGACGCAAACTAGCCTGTTCAAATAAATAAGCGAGTAGCTTTACAGATATGCTAATAGTTGAGCTTATTTATTTTAACTGGAGGAAACTTTGAAATAAAAAGGCTAGTAAATAAGATAAGATAAGATACCAGCTTATTTATTAAGCTCTTAGTCTTTGTATTTTAAAGTTGTGTCCTGTTAAAATAAATAAACTAAACTACTATCTTATTTATTGAGATAATATATCCTCTTTATTTGACTTGGCTAGTCTGCTCCATGCTAACGACTAAACTATTTATTTACTATAACTACTCACTTCTTACTACAACTATTAATATATTTTTGGAAGATAGTGTGCTCACTTAGCTGGTTAGCTTAACTTTGGATTTCAACTTTTTGTATTAAATGTTTTACCAATCCCCTGGCAACCCCCTCCCCCACAAACACACATACAAAATAAATACATATATAAATAAATAAATCTATTGTAATGACTTTAGCAATTTAGTTTTATAGAAATAGTTTGTTTCATTATCAATACAACAATTTATGCTATATGCTATTTTAGCCGACACGTTTGCTCAGCTAGCTAGTTAGCCAATTTTTGAATTATTCTATTGTATTTACTTCAATATCATTAGTTACATTTTGCATTTCTAGATGTACATGAAAATAAGGTGCTAACAAAAAATAATTCAGTCCTAATGAATTGCCTCAGAAAATTAGCTTTTTAAAATAAATAAGTTACATATTCGTAGAAAATGGATGGATGGATGTTTTTGTGTGTGTGTGGGTGGGAAAATCTGTAAAAAAACAAAACAATACAAGCTAAGCTAACCTGCTAACTGAGCACACGAGCATCCTAATATCGATGAGTAGTAGTAGTAAGTATTGAGTAGTCATAGTAAATAAATAAATACGTCATTAAAATAAATAGGCTATGCTGTTAGCATACTTAGGTGGATATTTTGGTAGCTAGGCTAATTAATTGCCTAAGAAAACCAGCTTGTTAAAATAAATAAGTCCGACATGTTTAATTTGTGGGGGGAAAACATTGTTAAAAAAAGACACAATACAAACAAAAGCTAACCAGTTAAGTGAGCACACTAGCTTCCTAAAATAGATTAGTAGTAATAGAAAATAGTAAAGACGTAGTTTAGTCGTATTATAAAAGTATCAATAGCTGCCTAGCTAACTGAGAAAAGTAGCCTGCTAAGCTACTAGTGCACTTAGATGGATATTTGACAAGCTACCTAACGTAAAGTGTTTATTTACTGTAGCAGTTTGTACTGCTAAGCTACTAGTGCACTTAGATGGATATTTGACAGGCTAATTAGCGTGAAGTGTTTATTTACTGTAGCAGTTTGTACTGCTAAGCTACTAGTGCACTTAGATGGATATTTGACAGGCTAACTAGCGTGAAGTGTTTATTTACTGTAGCAGTTTGTACTGCTAAGCTACTAGTGCACTTAGATGGATATTTGACAGGCTAATTAGCGTGAAGTGTTTATTTACTGTAGCAGTTTGTACTGCTAAGCTACTAGTGCACTTAGATGGATATTTGACAGGCTAACTAGCGTGAAGTGTTTATTTACTGTAGCAGTTTGTACTGCTAAGCTACTAGTGCACTTAGATGGATATTTGACAGGCTAATTAGCGTGAAGTGTTTATTTACTGTAGCAGTTTGTACTGCTAAGCTACTAGTGCACTTAGATGGATATTTGACAGGCTAACTAGCGTGAAGTGTTTATTTACTGTAGCAGTTTGTACTGCTAAGCTACTAGTGCACTTAGATGGATATTTGACAGGCTAATTAGCGTGAAGTGTTTATTTACTGTAGCAGTTGGTACTGCTAAGCTACTAGTCTACTTAGATGGATATTTGAGAGGCTAACTAGGGTGAAGTGTTTATTTACTGTAGCAGTTTGTACTGTTAAGCTACTAGTGCACTTAGATGGATATTTGACAGGCTAACTAGAGTGAAGTGTTTATTTACTGTCGCACTTTGCTAAGATAGCATGGCTGTATTGCTAGCTAATGAGCTAGCTAAGCAAAGGAGCATGCTACAAAGAATATTAATCCCATAGAATCATTCTAATCTTCTAAGAGAAGGAAATGAGCTCCTCAGGCAGCACTTAATAATAATAATACAAATAACAATGATAGAAATATGAAGGAGTTTCCATTCATGTCCTCATTAGCGCTGCTCTTATTCCGATGTTTGCCTTCATCACCAAGTCTAATTAGCTGAGAAGTCCCGGGACGCTTCATTTAGCGTGTTTACCATCCCGACCAGCCTGCAAGATCACACAACATTTGGAGGTTATTACTTTGCATCCTCACGCCCCCACCCCATGGAAACCAGGTCTTTGGATTCTCTAGGGGCCGGGGGGGAGGGGGTCTCAGTCTCGCCTATGGAGGACTCCACTTATTCAAAGTGCGTTGTTGTTGTTGTTCTTCTTCTTCTTCTGCTTCTTCTTGTTCTTCTTCTTCTTGAAAAAGTCTGTCAAAAGGTGTACTCGCCAACTATAGCAATAAAGTTGCTAAATTAGCACCACCAATTCCTCCTCAAACACACCCAGACAAATCCAGCGTGTTTGTGAGCTAACTTGCGCTGATATCATATGAACTTTAGCATGCTAACCTTATTTGCTAGCATTTTAATTCTTTTTGTATGTTTGAACTTCAAGATCATGATTTTTGATACGTGGTGCCATCTTGGAAGTATTCAAATGTATCTTATATTAGCATAGCATGCTAGCTTTATACCACATTTGGAATGTTACCACCTGAAAAAATGCGTTTTAACACTCGACACCATCTTAACAAGTAAGCTAGTTTGTCCTAGCATATGATCATTTGAGCTAGCTTTAGCATCCTATGGTTATTTGCTAGCTTTTTAGATACTGTTATATGTTTAAACTTAAAAATCATGAATTTTGATATTTGACGCATTTTGGAAGTATGCTAACGTCTTTAATATCCGCACAATTACTTTATTTACTAGTGTTTTAGTTATTTTTAGATCTAAACCAAAAAATCAAATAATGTTGATACTTGGCATCATCCAGGAAGTCTGCTTTTGATTGATTGATTGATTGAGAGTTGTATTAGTAGATTGCACAGTACAGTACATATTCCGTACAACTGAGCACTAAATGGTAACACCCCAATAAGTTTTTCAACTTGTTTAAGTCGGGGTCCACGTTAATCAATTCATGCTAACGTCTCTTATATTAGCACGCTAACATTAGCATGCTAACTCTGTATGTTTAAACCTATCATTGTAATAATTGGCGCTATCTTAGAAGTACACTAACGTGTGCTACGTCATCATGCTAACGTTTTATCACAGCTTTTCAGCTTCATGTGTAAGGTTCCAGTCAACAATCATGGATTAGGATACTTGGCGCCATCTTAAAAGTACGCCAGCTTCAACCTGTGGGGAGTTTCAGGGCACAATAGCAAGCCCGTTCAAATTTCCCGGGTAATTTTTCCGCATTTTCTGTTCCCGCGTTGTTCCTGTGAAAGGAGACAAAGTGCGGCTCTTGGCCGCTGGTTAAGCGTGTCCCAGCACACATGGCTAAGACCTTGGCTCTTTCAGCCGTGATTAGTGACACTTTAATAAAGTCGTTTGGAGTGCAGTCCAGTGAATTTTCCACCTTTGCTGCAGTTTCTATGGACACGGGGGGAAAGGAGGCGCATTCACGCCATCTTTGAAATGCAAATGCTGGCAAAAAGTAAGGGTGTAATTCCCGTCTATGGACTTGGCCCAGAGAGAAAGTGTTTTTGTTTGGTTTTGGATAAAAGCGCGGGCGGCTGTTTTTCTTTCTGTCTTCCTGATGTGACAGCAGAGGACTGAGGCGCTCCTCCGGGCGGGACAAAAGCTTGGCAAAGTCGCTTTTCCTCCTTTTCTTCGGGCGGCCCAGGATGGACAAAGCCTGTCTCGGCTTCCACTTGATTGGGTCAGAAGGCTGCACTTCCCAATGGCCGCCGCATTCCCGCCGTCATGTTTTTCCCTGAGAGCGATGTCCCGGCCGCTGCCATCCGATGGTTTACGCCGACCTCCCGGCCGCCCAATGCCAGGACGCCGTCTTCATTGGCGACTTTTAGCTGTCACCGCCTTCCCAGGTCGGCCCTTTGACGTTCATGGGAATGCTGATTGGGCCTTTCAGCCTCTGATAGGTGCATTGACGGGGGGCTCGGGGGGCGGGGGGACAAAGACCTGAATGGGAACAGTAGACCCTGTGTCCCCCCCGACCACTGACTGCTGCTTGGGGGCCTGGGGGAAGACTCAAGTCCCCCACTTCATTCTGCCAAGTGGCTGCAGAGGTGTTGCCCTTTCATTCTCTGACCCCCCCATCTTCTTTGTCGTCTTCATTTGCAGACGAGTGCTCTTCACTCGTGTCATCTAGTGCCTGCTAGTGGCTCTGCTCTGCTCTGCCAACCTTCAACTACCCTGCTAGTGGCTCTGCTCTGTTCTGCCAACCTTCAACTACCCTGCTAGTGGCTCTGCTCTGTTCTGCCAACCTTCAACTACCCTGCTAGTGGCTCTGCGCTGCTCTGCCAACCTTCAACTACCCTGCTACTGCCTGCTAGTGGCTCTGCTCTGCTCTGCCAACCTTCAACTACCCTGCTAGTGCCTGCTAGTGGCTCTGCGCTGCTCTGCCAACCTTCAACTACTCTGCTAGTGCCTGCTAGTGGCTCTGCTCTGCTCTGCCAATCTTCAACTACCCTGCTAGTGCCTGCTAGTGGCTCTGCGCTGCTCTGCCAACCTTCAACTACCCTTTAGAAAACCCCCTTCACAGCCGACCACCACCACACCCTGCAGCAGCCAAACCAAACCAATGCAGACATGATCCATAAACATGCCACAGGAAAATGCTACAAGATAGACGGACTTGTAGCATTGTAGCTCGCTGCTGCCCAGGAAGTAAGCCAGGGCACAAAGGAAGTTAGGGATCTTTAGTTAGCTTAGGTTGCCAGGATGGCTAACTGGGAGTTAGGTAACTTTAGTTAGCCAAGCTAGCTTTATTTAGCCAGGCCACTCGGAACTTAGCCAGGCCACTGAGAAGTTAGCCAGGCAATTAGGAAGTTAGACAAACAACCAGGAAGTTAAACAGGCTACCAGGAACTTAGCCAGGGCACCAGGAAGTTAAACAGGCCACCAGGAACTTAGCCAGGGCACCAGGAAGTTAAACAGGCCACCAGGAACTTAGCCAGGGCACCAGGAAGTTAAACAGGCCACCAGGAACTTAGCCAGGGCACCAGGAAGTTAAACAGGCCACCAGGAACTTAGCCAGGGCACCAGGAAGTTAAACAGGCTACCAGGAACTTAGCCAGGGCACCAGGAAGTTAAACAGGCCACCAGGAACTTAGCCAGGGCACCAGGAAGTTAAACAGGCTACCAGGAACTTAGCCAGGGCACCAGGAAGTTAAACAGGCCACAAGGAACTTAGCCAGGGCACCAGGAAGTTAAACAGGCCACCAGGAACTTAGCGAGGGCACCAGGAAGTTAAACAGGCTACCAGGAACTTAGCCAGGGCACCAGGAAGTTAAACAGGCCACCAGGAACTTAGCCAGGGCACCAGGAAGTTAAACAGGCTACCAGGAACTTAGCCAGGGCACCAGGAAGTTAGACAGGCCACCAGGAACTTAGCCAGGGCACCAGGAAGTTAGACAGGCCACCAGGAACTTAGCCAGGGCACCAGGAAGTGAGGTAACTTAGTTAGTCTAGGTAGCCAGGCTAATTTTAATCAGCCAGGCTAACTGGAAGTTTGGTAACTTTAATTAGCCCAATTAAACAAACTAGCTTTATTTAGCCAGGCTACTCCGAACTTAACCAGGCTACCATAAAGGTAAACAGGCCACTGATAAGTTAGCCAGGCAATCAGGAAGTTAGACAAATAACCAGGAAGTTAAACAAGCTACCAGGAAGTTTGGTAACTTTAGTTAGCCTAGTTAGCCAAGCTTACTTTATTTAGCCAGGCTACTCGGACCTTAGCCTTGCAACCAGGAAGTTAGACAGGCTACCAGGAAGTAAGCTGGGCCATCAGAAAGTTAGAAAGGCTAACAGGAAGTTAGTTGGAGTAGCAGGAAGTTAGAAAGGCTAACAGGAAGTTAGTTGGAGTAGCAGGAAGTTAGAAAGGCTAACAGGAAGTTAGTTGGAGTAGCAGGAAGTTAGAAAGGCTAACAGGAAGTTAGTTGGAGTAGCAGGAAGTTAGACAGGCTAGCAGGAAGTAAAACAGAGCACAAGGAAGTTGAACAGGTTACCAAGAGGTTAGGTAACTTTAGTTAGCCAGGCTAACTAGGCTAACCAGGAAGTTAGCTAGGCTAACTTTAGTCGACATGGTTGTTTGCTCCGGGTTACAAAGTAGTCTTTTGGCCTCCTTTATGCTCCGGGTTAGAAAGTAGTCAGTGTTATCCCACACAATGGAGTTTTGATGACGGCAACAACAACAACAACAACAATACTTGAGTAAAAAGGTAAGAAAGAGAAACAATTGAAGTACTTTGTATGGACGACCATTTGAAGGCCCTGAGTGAAGAAGCAACAACACATGAAGTGAAGTTGTCAAAATGCAGTAAAAGTAAGAAAAAGCTGTCAAATAAAAGTAAGTAGCTAGCTATCAAATCAATGACAGAATGTGTAAACACGGCCAGTTGACTTCTTTTGACCTCAAATATGACATCAGGCCTCCAAACGTCTCGTCTTAATTGATCTCTCATCCATGTGATGTCTTGTCACCTATGATCTCTCATCCATTTGAGGTGCTGTCAGCTGATATCTCTCATCCATGTGATGTCTTGTCACCCCCACTATCTCTCATCCATGTGATGTCTTGTCACCCCCACTATCTCTCATCCATGTGATGTCTTGTCACCCCCACTATCTCTCATCCACCGCCTCTTTTCTCTCCTCCCTCTTGCTGGCCTGACGGGGAATACTTCAGGTGTTGATAAACCCAGACTTTAGCGAGCAGGGCTGGCCAGGAAGCCTTCAAAAGCTGATTCAGTATACCCATAATGCATTTCTGCCATAATAACCCTGCTCTGCCAAGTGGAAAATACTCAGGATTTATGTGCCGCCATTGTGGCCTTAGTTTGTTGCAGAAGGAGGAGGAGGACGGGGGGTTAAAAAGGACCCCGTGGTTTTACGAGCAGTAAAAAGAATTACAACTTCGGCGGCTGAACTTTGACCCTAACCCGACTTGCCTTGCCGTCCAGCCTTTGAGAGAACTTCTTTGACCCCTAACCCAGGAAATTGTCCCCCACCCCCATCTGAACAGCCCAGCATTTTCCCGGTAATGAAAAGACAATAGCCAGTGGAGCGCTCTTAAAGGCAAACTGCATGCATTGTAAAGCCTAAATAAGCACTAGCAAAAGTCAGCTAACAACGCAATTCTATTCCGCCTATAAAGCGCTCTAAAAAACATCCCAAAACCTTAATCAACATTTCATATACATGCTCTAAGTATATATGTCATATACTAACATTCATAATAACATGTAATATATACATGATGTAAGTATATACGTCATGTAGTAACATTCATAATAACATGTAATATATACATGATGTAAGTATATATGTAGTATCTAGTAACATTCATAATAACATGTAATATATACATGATGTAAGTATATATGTAGTATCTAGTAACATTCATAATAACATGTAATATATACATGATGTAAGTATATATGTAGTATCTAGTAACATTCATAATAACATGTAATATATACATGATGTAAGTATATATGTAGTATCTAGTAACATTCATAATAACATGTAATATATACATGATGTAAGTATGTATGTCATGTAGTAACATTCATAATAACATGTAATATATACATGATGTAAGTATATATGTAGTATCTAGTAACATTCATAATAACATGTAATATATACATGATGTAAGTATATATGTAGTATCTAGTAACATTCATAATAACATGTAATATATACATGATGTAAGTATATATGTAGTATCTAGTAACATTCATAATAACATGTAATATATACATGATGTAAGTATATATGTAGTATCTAGTAACATTCATAATAACATGTAATATATACATGATGTAAGTATATATGTAGTATCTAGTAACATTCATAATAACATGTAATATATACATGATGTAAGTATATATCATGTGCGATACAAGCAGTCCTACAGTGTGTTTACTTGTGTGTGACATCATGTGTGATACAAGCAGTCCTGCAGTGTGTTTAGTTGTGTGTGATATCATGTGCGATACAAGCAGTCCTGCAGTGTGTTTACTTGTGTGTGACATCATGTGCGATACAAGCAGTCCTGCAGTGTGTTTAATTGTGTGTGACATCATGTGCGATACAAGCAGTCCTGCAGTGTGTTTAGTTGTGTGTGACATCATGTGTGATACAAGCAGTCCTGCAGTGTGTTTAATTGTGTGTGACATCATGTGCGATACAAGCAGTCCTGCAGTGTGTTTAGTTGTGTGTGATATCATGTGCGATACAAGCAGTCCTGCAGTGTGTTTAATTGTGTGTGACATCATGTGTGATACAAGCAGTCCTGCAGTGTGTTTAATTGTGTGTGACATCATGTGCGATACAAGCAGTCCTGCAGTGTGTTTAGTTGTGTGTGACATCATGTGTGATACAAGCAGTCCTGCAGTGTGTTTAATTGTGTGTGACATCATGTGCGATACAAGCAGTCCTGCAGTGTGTTTAGTTGTGTGTGATATCATGTGCGATACAAGCAGTCCTGCAGTGTGTTTAATTGTGTGTGACATCATGTGTGATACAAGCAGTCCTGCAGTGTGTTTACTTGTGTGTGACATCATGTGCGATACAAGCAGTCCTGCAGTGTGTTTAGTTGTGTGTGACATCATGTGCGATACAAGCAGTCTTGTAGAGTGTTTACTTGTGTGTGACATCATGTGCGATACAAGCAGTCCTGCAGTGTGTTTAATTGTGTGTGACATCATGTGCGATACAAGCAGTCCTGCAGTGTGTTTAGTTGTGTGTGACATCATGTGCGATACAAGCAGTCCTGCAGTGTGTTTAATTGTGTGTGACATCATGTGTGATACAAGCAGTCCTGCAGCATGTTTACTTGTGTGTGATATCATGTGCGATACAAGCAGTCCTGCAGTGTGTTTAATTGTGTGTGACATCATGTGCGATACAAGCAGTCCTGCAGTGTGTTTAGTTGTGTGTGACATCATGTGTGATACAAGCAGTCCTGCAGTGTGTTTAATTGTGTGTGACATCATGTGTGATACAAGCAGTCCTGCAGCATGTTTACTTGTGTGTGATATCATGTGCGATACAAGCAGTCCTGCAGTGTGTTTAATTGTGTGTGACATCATGTGTGATACAAGCAGTCCTGCAGTGTGTTTAATTGTGTGTGACATCATGTGCGATACAAGCAGTCCTGCAGTGTGTTTACTTGTGTGTGACATCATGTGCGATACAAGCCGTCCTGCAGCATGTTTACTTGTGTGTGACATCATGTGCGATACAAGCAGTCCTGCAGTGTGTTTAATTGTGTGTGACATCATGTGCGATACAAGCAGTCCTGCAGTGTGTTTAATTGTGTGTGACATCATGTGCGATACAAGCAGTCCTGCAGTGTGTTTAATTGTGTGTGATATCATGTGTGATACAAGCAGTCCTGCAGCGTGTTTACTTGTGTGTGACATCATGTGCGATACAAGCAGTCCTGCAGTGTGTTTAGTTGTGTGTGATATCATGTGCGATACAAGCAGTCTTGTAGAGGGTTTGGTTGTGTGTGTTATCATGTGCGATACAAGCAGTCTTGTAGAGGGTTTGGTTGTGTGTGTTATCATGTGCGATACAAGCAGTCCTGCAGCGTGTTTAATTATGTGTGATATCATGTGTGATACAAGCAGTCTTGTAGAGGGTTTGGTTGTGTGTGATATCATGTGCGATACAAGCAGTCTTGTAGAGTGTTTAGTTGTGTGTGATATCATGTGTGATACAAGCAGTCCTGCAGTGTGTTTAATTATGTGTGACATCATGTGCGATACAAGCAGTCCTGCAGTGTGTTTAATTGTGTGTGATATCATGTGCGATACAAGCAGTCCCGCAGCATGTTTACTTGTGTGTGATGTCATGTGTGATACAAGCAGTCTTGTAGAGTGTTTAGTTGTGTGTGACATCATGTGCGATACAAGCAGTCTTGTAGAGTGTTTAATTGTGTGTGACATCATGTGCGATACAAGCAGTCTTGTAGAGGGTTTGGTTGTGTGTGTTATCATGTGCGATACAAGCAGTCCTGCAGCGTGTTTAATTATGTGTGATATCATGTGTGATACAAGCAGTCTTGTAGAGGGTTTGGTTGTGTGTGATATCATGTGCGATACAAGCAGTCTTGTAGAGTGTTTAGTTGTGTGTGACATCATGTGCGATACAAGCAGTCTTGTAGAGTGTTTAATTGTGTGTGACATCATGTGCGATACAAGCAGTCTTGTAGAGTGTTTAATTGTGTGTGACATCATGTGCGATACAAGCAGTCTTGTAGAGGGTTTGGTTGTGTGTGACATCATGTGCGATACAAGCAGTCCCGCAGCATGTTTACTTGTGTGTGACATCATGTGCGATACAAGCAGTCTTGTAGAGTGTTTAATTGTGTGTGACATCATGTGCGATACAAGCAGTCTTGTAGAGTGTTTAATTGTGTGTGACATCATGTGCGATACAAGCAGTCTTGTAGAGTGTTTAATTGTGTGTGACATCATGTGTGATACAAGCAGTCTTGTAGAGTGTTTAGTTGTGTGTGACATCATGTGCGATACAAGCAGTCTTGTAGAGTGTTTAATTGTGTGTGACATCATGTGCGATACAAGCAGTCTTGTAGAGTGTTTAATTGTGTGTGATATCATGTGTGATACAAGCAGTCTTGTAGAGGGTTTGGTTGTGTGTGTTATCATGTGCGATACAAGCAGTCCTGCAGCGTGTTTAATTATGTGTGATATCATGTGTGATACAAGCAGTCTTGTAGAGGGTTTGGTTGTGTGTGATATCATGTGCGATACAAGCAGTCTTGTAGAGTGTTTAGTTGTGTGTGACATCATGTGCGATACAAGCAGTCTTGTAGAGGGTTTGGTTGTGTGTGACATCATGTGCGATACAAGCAGTCCTGCAGTGTGTTTAATTGTGTGTGATATCATGTGCGATACAAGCAGTCCCGCAGCATGTTTACTTGTGTGTGATGTCATGTGTGATACAAGCAGTCTTGTAGAGTGTTTAGTTGTGTGTGACATCATGTGCGATACAAGCAGTCTTGTAGAGGGTTTGGTTGTGTGTGTTATCATGTGCGATACAAGCAGTCCTGCAGCGTGTTTAATTATGTGTGATATCATGTGTGATACAAGCAGTCTTGTAGAGGGTTTGGTTGTGTGTGATATCATGTGCGATACAAGCAGTCTTGTAGAGTGTTTAGTTGTGTGTGACATCATGTGCGATACAAGCAGTCTTGTAGAGTGTTTAATTGTGTGTGATATCATGTGCGATACAAGCAGTCTTGTAGAGGGTTTGGTTGTGTGTGACATCATGTGCGATACAAGCAGTCCTGCAGCATGTTTACTTGTGTGTGATATCATGTGCGATACAAGCAGTCCTGCAGTGTGTTTAATTGTGTGTGACATCATGTGCGATACAAGCAGTCCTGCAGTGTGTTTAGTTGTGTGTGACATCATGTGTGATACAAGCAGTCCTGCAGTGTGTTTAATTGTGTGTGACATCATGTGCGATACAAGCAGTCCTGCAGTGTGTTTAGTTGTGTGTGATATCATGTGCGATACAAGCAGTCCTGCAGTGTGTTTAATTGTGTGTGACATCATGTGTGATACAAGCAGTCCTGCAGTGTGTTTACTTGTGTGTGACATCATGTGCGATACAAGCAGTCCTGCAGTGTGTTTAGTTGTGTGTGACATCATGTGCGATACAAGCAGTCTTGTAGAGTGTTTACTTGTGTGTGACATCATGTGCGATACAAGCAGTCCTGCAGTGTGTTTAATTGTGTGTGACATCATGTGCGATACAAGCAGTCCTGCAGTGTGTTTAGTTGTGTGTGACATCATGTGCGATACAAGCAGTCCTGCAGTGTGTTTAATTGTGTGTGACATCATGTGTGATACAAGCAGTCCTGCAGCATGTTTACTTGTGTGTGATATCATGTGCGATACAAGCAGTCCTGCAGTGTGTTTAATTGTGTGTGACATCATGTGCGATACAAGCAGTCCTGCAGTGTGTTTAGTTGTGTGTGACATCATGTGTGATACAAGCAGTCCTGCAGTGTGTTTAATTGTGTGTGACATCATGTGTGATACAAGCAGTCCTGCAGCATGTTTACTTGTGTGTGATATCATGTGCGATACAAGCAGTCCTGCAGTGTGTTTAATTGTGTGTGACATCATGTGTGATACAAGCAGTCCTGCAGTGTGTTTAATTGTGTGTGACATCATGTGCGATACAAGCAGTCCTGCAGTGTGTTTACTTGTGTGTGACATCATGTGCGATACAAGCCGTCCTGCAGCATGTTTACTTGTGTGTGACATCATGTGCGATACAAGCAGTCCTGCAGTGTGTTTAATTGTGTGTGACATCATGTGCGATACAAGCAGTCCTGCAGTGTGTTTAATTGTGTGTGACATCATGTGCGATACAAGCAGTCCTGCAGTGTGTTTAATTGTGTGTGATATCATGTGTGATACAAGCAGTCCTGCAGCGTGTTTACTTGTGTGTGACATCATGTGCGATACAAGCAGTCCTGCAGTGTGTTTAGTTGTGTGTGATATCATGTGCGATACAAGCAGTCTTGTAGAGGGTTTGGTTGTGTGTGTTATCATGTGCGATACAAGCAGTCTTGTAGAGGGTTTGGTTGTGTGTGTTATCATGTGCGATACAAGCAGTCCTGCAGCGTGTTTAATTATGTGTGATATCATGTGTGATACAAGCAGTCTTGTAGAGGGTTTGGTTGTGTGTGATATCATGTGCGATACAAGCAGTCTTGTAGAGTGTTTAGTTGTGTGTGATATCATGTGTGATACAAGCAGTCCTGCAGTGTGTTTAATTATGTGTGACATCATGTGCGATACAAGCAGTCCTGCAGTGTGTTTAATTGTGTGTGATATCATGTGCGATACAAGCAGTCCCGCAGCATGTTTACTTGTGTGTGATGTCATGTGTGATACAAGCAGTCTTGTAGAGTGTTTAGTTGTGTGTGACATCATGTGCGATACAAGCAGTCTTGTAGAGTGTTTAATTGTGTGTGACATCATGTGCGATACAAGCAGTCTTGTAGAGGGTTTGGTTGTGTGTGTTATCATGTGCGATACAAGCAGTCCTGCAGCGTGTTTAATTATGTGTGATATCATGTGTGATACAAGCAGTCTTGTAGAGGGTTTGGTTGTGTGTGATATCATGTGCGATACAAGCAGTCTTGTAGAGTGTTTAGTTGTGTGTGACATCATGTGCGATACAAGCAGTCTTGTAGAGTGTTTAATTGTGTGTGACATCATGTGCGATACAAGCAGTCTTGTAGAGTGTTTAATTGTGTGTGACATCATGTGCGATACAAGCAGTCTTGTAGAGGGTTTGGTTGTGTGTGACATCATGTGCGATACAAGCAGTCCCGCAGCATGTTTACTTGTGTGTGACATCATGTGCGATACAAGCAGTCTTGTAGAGTGTTTAATTGTGTGTGACATCATGTGCGATACAAGCAGTCTTGTAGAGTGTTTAATTGTGTGTGACATCATGTGCGATACAAGCAGTCTTGTAGAGTGTTTAATTGTGTGTGACATCATGTGTGATACAAGCAGTCTTGTAGAGTGTTTAGTTGTGTGTGACATCATGTGCGATACAAGCAGTCTTGTAGAGTGTTTAATTGTGTGTGACATCATGTGCGATACAAGCAGTCTTGTAGAGTGTTTAATTGTGTGTGATATCATGTGTGATACAAGCAGTCTTGTAGAGGGTTTGGTTGTGTGTGTTATCATGTGCGATACAAGCAGTCCTGCAGCGTGTTTAATTATGTGTGATATCATGTGTGATACAAGCAGTCTTGTAGAGGGTTTGGTTGTGTGTGATATCATGTGCGATACAAGCAGTCTTGTAGAGTGTTTAGTTGTGTGTGACATCATGTGCGATACAAGCAGTCTTGTAGAGGGTTTGGTTGTGTGTGACATCATGTGCGATACAAGCAGTCCTGCAGTGTGTTTAATTGTGTGTGATATCATGTGCGATACAAGCAGTCCCGCAGCATGTTTACTTGTGTGTGATGTCATGTGTGATACAAGCAGTCTTGTAGAGTGTTTAGTTGTGTGTGACATCATGTGCGATACAAGCAGTCTTGTAGAGGGTTTGGTTGTGTGTGTTATCATGTGCGATACAAGCAGTCCTGCAGCGTGTTTAATTATGTGTGATATCATGTGTGATACAAGCAGTCTTGTAGAGGGTTTGGTTGTGTGTGATATCATGTGCGATACAAGCAGTCTTGTAGAGTGTTTAGTTGTGTGTGACATCATGTGCGATACAAGCAGTCTTGTAGAGTGTTTAATTGTGTGTGATATCATGTGCGATACAAGCAGTCTTGTAGAGGGTTTGGTTGTGTGTGACATCATGTGCGATACAAGCAGTCCTGCAGTGTGTTTAATTGTGTGTGATATCATGTGCGATACAAGCAGTCCCGCAGCATGTTTACTTGTGTGTGACATCATGTGCGATACAAGCAGTCTTGTAGAGTGTTTAGTTGTGTGTGACATCATGTGCGATACAAGCAGTCTTGTAGAGTGTTTACTTGTGTGTGACATCATGTGCGATACAAGCAGTCCTGCAGTGTGTTTACTTGTGTGTGACATCATGTGCGATACAAGCAGTCCTGCAGCGTGTTTAATTATGTGTGATATCATGTGTGATACAAGCAGTCTTGTAGAGGGTTTAATTGTGTGTGATGTCATGTGCGATACAAGCAGTCTTGTAGAGTGTTTAATTGTGTGTGACATCATGTGCGATACAAGCAGTCTTGTAGAGGGTTTGGTTGTGTGTGTTATCATGTGCGATACAAGCAGTCCTGCAGCGTGTTTAATTATGTGTGATATCATGTGTGATACAAGCAGTCTTGTAGAGGGTTTGGTTGTGTGTGATATCATGTGCGATACAAGCAGTCTTGTAGAGTGTTTAGTTGTGTGTGACATCATGTGCGATACAAGCAGTCTTGTAGAGTGTTTAATTGTGTGTGACATCATGTGCGATACAAGCAGTCTTGTAGAGTGTTTAATTGTGTGTTATGTGTGATACAAGCAGTCCTGCAGCGTGTTTAATTATGTGTGATATCATGTGTGATACAAGCAGTCTTGTAGAGGTTTTGGTTGTGTGTGACATCATGTGCGATACAAGCAGTCTTGTAGAGGTTTTGGTTGTGTGTGATATCATGTGCGATACAAGCAGTCTTGTAGAGTGTTTAGTTGTGTGTGACATCATGTGCGATACAAGCAGTCTTGTAGAGTGTTTAATTGTGTGTGACATCATGTGTGATACAAGCAGTCCTGCAGTGTGTTTAATTATGTGTGATATCATGTGTGATACAAACAGTCTTGTAGAGGGTTTGGTTGTGTGTGACATCATGTGCGATACAAGCAGTCTTGTAGAGTGTTTAGTTGTGTGTGACATCATGTGTGATACAAGCAGTCCTGCAGTGTGTTTAGTTGTGTGTGACATCATGTGCGATACAAGCAGTCTTGTAGAGTGTTTAATTGTGTGTGACATCATGTGTGATACAAGCAGTCCTGCAGTGTGTTTAGTTGTGTGTGACATCATGTGCGATACAAGCAGTCTTGTAGAGTGTTTACTTGTGTGTGACATCATGTGCGATACAAGCAGTCTTGTAGAGGGTTTGGTTGTGTGTGACATCATGTGCGATACAAGCAGTCTTGTAGAGGGTTTGGTTGTGTGTGACATCATGTGCGATACAAGCAGTCTTGTAGAGGGTTTGGTTGTGTGTGACATCATGTGCGATACAAGCAGTCCTGCAGTGTGTTTAATTGTGTGTGATATCATGTGCGATACAAGCAGTCTTGTAGAGTGTTTAGTTGTGTGTGACATCATGTGCGATACAAGCAGTCTTGTAGAGTGTTTAATTGTGTGTGACATCATGTGCGATACAAGCAGTCTTGTAGAGTGTTTAATTGTGTGTGACATCATGTGTGATACAAGCAGTCCTGCAGTGTGTTTACTTGTGTGTGACATCATGTGCGATACAAGCAGTCTTGTAGAGGGTTTGGTTGTGTGTGACATCATGTGCGATACAAGCAGTCTTGTAGAGGGTTTGGTTGTGTGTGACATCATGTGCGATACAAGCAGTCCTGCAGTGTGTTTAATTGTGTGTGATATCATGTGCGATACAAGCAGTCCCGCAGCATGTTTACTTGTGTGTGACATCATGTGCGATACAAGCAGTCTTGTAGAGTGTTTAGTTGTGTGTGACATCATGTGCGATACATGCAGTCTTGTAGAGTGTTTACTTGTGTGTGACATCATGTGCGATACAAGCAGTCTTGTAGAGTGTTTACTTGTGTGTGACATCATGTGCGATACAAGCAGTCCTGCAGTGTGTTTACTTGTGTGTGACATCATGTGCGATACAAGCAGTCCTGCAGCGTGTTTAATTATGTGTGATATCATGTGTGATACAAGCAGTCTTGTAGAGGGTTTGGTTGTGTGTGATATCATGTGCGATACAAGCAGTCTTGTAGAGTGTTTAGTTGTGTGTGACATCATGTGCGATACAAGCAGTCTTGTAGAGTGTTTAATTGTGTGTGACATCATGTGCGATACAAGCAGTCTTGTAGAGTGTTTAATTGTGTGTGATATCATGTGTGATACAAGCAGTCTTGTAGAGGGTTTGGTTGTGTGTGACATCATGTGCGATACAAGCAGTCTTGTCTCGTGTTTAATTGTGTGTGACATCATGTGTGATACAAGCAGTCTTGTAGAGGGTTTGGTTGTGTGTGACATCATGTGCGATACAAGCAGTCTTGTAGAGTGTTTAATTGTGTGTGACATCATGTGCGATACAAGCAGTCCTGCAGCGTGTTTACTTGTGTGTGACATCATGTGCGATACAAGCAGTCTTGTAGAGTGTTTAATTGTGTGTGACATCATGTGCGATACAAGCAGTCTTGTAGAGTGTTTAATTGTGTGTGATATCATGTGTGATACAAGCAGTCTTGTAGAGGGTTTGGTTGTGTGTGTTATCATGTGCGATACAAGCAGTCCTGCAGCGTGTTTAATTATGTGTGATATCATGTGTGATACAAGCAGTCTTGTAGAGGGTTTGGTTGTGTGTGATATCATGTGCGATACAAGCAGTCTTGTAGAGTGTTTAGTTGTGTGTGACATCATGTGCGATACAAGCAGTCTTGTAGAGGGTTTGGTTGTGTGTGTTATCATGTGCGATACAAGCAGTCCTGCAGCGTGTTTAATTATGTGTGATATCATGTGTGATACAAACAGTCTTGTAGAGGGTTTGGTTGTGTGTGATATCATGTGCGATACAAGCAGTCTTGTAGAGTGTTTAGTTGTGTGTGACATCATGTGCGATACAAGCAGTCTTGTAGAGTGTTTAGTTGTGTGTGACATCATGTGCGATACAAGCAGTCTTGTAGAGTGTTTAATTGTGTGTGACATCATGTGCGATACAAGCAGTCTTGTAGAGTGTTTAATTGTGTGTGATATCATGTGTGATACAAGCAGTCTTGTAGAGGGTTTGGTTGTGTGTGTTATCATGTGCGATACAAGCAGTCCTGCAGCGTGTTTAATTATGTGTGATATCATGTGTGATACAAGCAGTCTTGTAGAGTGTTTAATTGTGTGTGACATCATGTGCGATACAAGCAGTCTTGTAGAGGGTTTGGTTGTGTGTGTTATCATGTGCGATACAAGCAGTCCTGCAGCGTGTTTAATTATGTGTGATATCATGTGTGATACAAGCAGTCTTGTAGAGGGTTTGGTTGTGTGTGATATCATGTGCGATACAAGCAGTCTTGTAGAGTGTTTAGTTGTGTGTGACATCATGTGCGATACAAGCAGTCTTGTAGAGTGTTTAATTGTGTGTGACATCATGTGCGATACAAGCAGTCTTGTAGAGTGTTTAATTGTGTGTGACATCATGTGCGATACAAGCAGTCTTGTAGAGGGTTTGGTTGTGTGTGACATCATGTGCGATACAAGCAGTCCCGCAGCATGTTTACTTGTGTGTGACATCATGTGCGATACAAGCAGTCTTGTAGAGTGTTTAATTGTGTGTGACATCATGTGCGATACAAGCAGTCTTGTAGAGTGTTTAATTGTGTGTGACATCATGTGCGATACAAGCAGTCTTGTAGAGTGTTTAATTGTGTGTGACATCATGTGTGATACAAGCAGTCTTGTAGAGTGTTTAGTTGTGTGTGACATCATGTGCGATACAAGCAGTCTTGTAGAGTGTTTAATTGTGTGTGACATCATGTGCGATACAAGCAGTCTTGTAGAGTGTTTAATTGTGTGTGATATCATGTGTGATACAAGCAGTCTTGTAGAGGGTTTGGTTGTGTGTGTTATCATGTGCGATACAAGCAGTCCTGCAGCGTGTTTAATTATGTGTGATATCATGTGTGATACAAGCAGTCTTGTAGAGGGTTTGGTTGTGTGTGATATCATGTGCGATACAAGCAGTCTTGTAGAGTGTTTAGTTGTGTGTGACATCATGTGCGATACAAGCAGTCTTGTAGAGGGTTTGGTTGTGTGTGACATCATGTGCGATACAAGCAGTCCTGCAGTGTGTTTAATTGTGTGTGATATCATGTGCGATACAAGCAGTCCCGCAGCATGTTTACTTGTGTGTGATGTCATGTGTGATACAAGCAGTCTTGTAGAGTGTTTAGTTGTGTGTGACATCATGTGCGATACAAGCAGTCTTGTAGAGGGTTTGGTTGTGTGTGTTATCATGTGCGATACAAGCAGTCCTGCAGCGTGTTTAATTATGTGTGATATCATGTGTGATACAAGCAGTCTTGTAGAGGGTTTGGTTGTGTGTGATATCATGTGCGATACAAGCAGTCTTGTAGAGTGTTTAGTTGTGTGTGACATCATGTGCGATACAAGCAGTCTTGTAGAGTGTTTAATTGTGTGTGATATCATGTGCGATACAAGCAGTCTTGTAGAGGGTTTGGTTGTGTGTGACATCATGTGCGATACAAGCAGTCCTGCAGTGTGTTTAATTGTGTGTGATATCATGTGCGATACAAGCAGTCCCGCAGCATGTTTACTTGTGTGTGACATCATGTGCGATACAAGCAGTCTTGTAGAGTGTTTAGTTGTGTGTGACATCATGTGCGATACAAGCAGTCTTGTAGAGTGTTTACTTGTGTGTGACATCATGTGCGATACAAGCAGTCCTGCAGTGTGTTTACTTGTGTGTGACATCATGTGCGATACAAGCAGTCCTGCAGCGTGTTTAATTATGTGTGATATCATGTGTGATACAAGCAGTCTTGTAGAGGGTTTAATTGTGTGTGATGTCATGTGCGATACAAGCAGTCTTGTAGAGTGTTTAATTGTGTGTGACATCATGTGCGATACAAGCAGTCTTGTAGAGGGTTTGGTTGTGTGTGTTATCATGTGCGATACAAGCAGTCCTGCAGCGTGTTTAATTATGTGTGATATCATGTGTGATACAAGCAGTCTTGTAGAGGGTTTGGTTGTGTGTGATATCATGTGCGATACAAGCAGTCTTGTAGAGTGTTTAGTTGTGTGTGACATCATGTGCGATACAAGCAGTCTTGTAGAGTGTTTAATTGTGTGTGACATCATGTGCGATACAAGCAGTCTTGTAGAGTGTTTAATTGTGTGTTATGTGTGATACAAGCAGTCCTGCAGCGTGTTTAATTATGTGTGATATCATGTGTGATACAAGCAGTCTTGTAGAGGTTTTGGTTGTGTGTGACATCATGTGTGATACAAGCAGTCCTGCAGTGTGTTTAATTATGTGTGATATCATGTGTGATACAAACAGTCTTGTAGAGGGTTTGGTTGTGTGTGACATCATGTGCGATACAAGCAGTCTTGTAGAGTGTTTAGTTTTGTGTGACATCATGTGTGATACAAGCAGTCCTGCAGTGTGTTTAGTTGTGTGTGACATCATGTGCGATACAAGCAGTCTTGTAGAGTGTTTACTTGTGTGTGACATCATGTGCGATACAAGCAGTCTTGTAGAGGGTTTGGTTGTGTGTGACATCATGTGCGATACAAGCAGTCTTGTAGAGGGTTTGGTTGTGTGTGACATCATGTGCGATACAAGCAGTCTTGTAGAGGGTTTGGTTGTGTGTGACATCATGTGCGATACAAGCAGTCCTGCAGTGTGTTTAATTGTGTGTGATATCATGTGCGATACAAGCAGTCTTGTAGAGTGTTTAGTTGTGTGTGACATCATGTGCGATACAAGCAGTCTTGTAGAGTGTTTAATTGTGTGTGACATCATGTGCGATACAAGCAGTCTTGTAGAGTGTTTAATTGTGTGTGACATCATGTGCGATACAAGCAGTCCTGCAGTGTGTTTACTTGTGTGTGACATCATGTGCGATACAAGCAGTCTTGTAGAGGGTTTGGTTGTGTGTGACATCATGTGCGATACAAGCAGTCTTGTAGAGGGTTTGGTTGTGTGTGACATCATGTGCGATACAAGCAGTCTTGTAGAGTGTTTAATTGTGTGTGACATCATGTGCGATACAAGCAGTCTTGTAGAGGGTTTGGTTGTGTGTGTTATCATGTGCGATACAAGCAGTCCTGCAGCGTGTTTAATTATGTGTGATATCATGTGTGATACAAGCAGTCTTGTAGAGGGTTTGGTTGTGTGTGATATCATGTGCGATACAAGCAGTCTTGTAGAGTGTTTAGTTGTGTGTGACATCATGTGCGATACAAGCAGTCTTGTAGAGTGTTTAATTGTGTGTGACATCATGTGCGATACAAGCAGTCTTGTAGAGTGTTTAATTGTGTGTGACATCATGTGCGATACAAGCAGTCTTGTAGAGGGTTTGGTTGTGTGTGACATCATGTGCGATACAAGCAGTCCCGCAGCATGTTTACTTGTGTGTGACATCATGTGCGATACAAGCAGTCTTGTAGAGTGTTTAATTGTGTGTGACATCATGTGCGATACAAGCAGTCTTGTAGAGTGTTTAATTGTGTGTGACATCATGTGCGATACAAGCAGTCTTGTAGAGTGTTTAATTGTGTGTGACATCATGTGTGATACAAGCAGTCTTGTAGAGTGTTTAGTTGTGTGTGACATCATGTGCGATACAAGCAGTCTTGTAGAGTGTTTAATTGTGTGTGACATCATGTGCGATACAAGCAGTCTTGTAGAGTGTTTAATTGTGTGTGATATCATGTGTGATACAAGCAGTCTTGTAGAGGGTTTGGTTGTGTGTGTTATCATGTGCGATACAAGCAGTCCTGCAGCGTGTTTAATTATGTGTGATATCATGTGTGATACAAGCAGTCTTGTAGAGGGTTTGGTTGTGTGTGATATCATGTGCGATACAAGCAGTCTTGTAGAGTGTTTAGTTGTGTGTGACATCATGTGCGATACAAGCAGTCTTGTAGAGGGTTTGGTTGTGTGTGACATCATGTGCGATACAAGCAGTCCTGCAGTGTGTTTAATTGTGTGTGATATCATGTGCGATACAAGCAGTCCCGCAGCATGTTTACTTGTGTGTGATGTCATGTGTGATACAAGCAGTCTTGTAGAGTGTTTAGTTGTGTGTGACATCATGTGCGATACAAGCAGTCTTGTAGAGGGTTTGGTTGTGTGTGTTATCATGTGCGATACAAGCAGTCCTGCAGCGTGTTTAATTATGTGTGATATCATGTGTGATACAAGCAGTCTTGTAGAGGGTTTGGTTGTGTGTGATATCATGTGCGATACAAGCAGTCTTGTAGAGTGTTTAGTTGTGTGTGACATCATGTGCGATACAAGCAGTCTTGTAGAGTGTTTAATTGTGTGTGATATCATGTGCGATACAAGCAGTCTTGTAGAGGGTTTGGTTGTGTGTGACATCATGTGCGATACAAGCAGTCCTGCAGTGTGTTTAATTGTGTGTGATATCATGTGCGATACAAGCAGTCCCGCAGCATGTTTACTTGTGTGTGACATCATGTGCGATACAAGCAGTCTTGTAGAGTGTTTAGTTGTGTGTGACATCATGTGCGATACAAGCAGTCTTGTAGAGTGTTTACTTGTGTGTGACATCATGTGCGATACAAGCAGTCCTGCAGTGTGTTTACTTGTGTGTGACATCATGTGCGATACAAGCAGTCCTGCAGCGTGTTTAATTATGTGTGATATCATGTGTGATACAAGCAGTCTTGTAGAGGGTTTAATTGTGTGTGATGTCATGTGCGATACAAGCAGTCTTGTAGAGTGTTTAATTGTGTGTGACATCATGTGCGATACAAGCAGTCTTGTAGAGGGTTTGGTTGTGTGTGTTATCATGTGCGATACAAGCAGTCCTGCAGCGTGTTTAATTATGTGTGATATCATGTGTGATACAAGCAGTCTTGTAGAGGGTTTGGTTGTGTGTGATATCATGTGCGATACAAGCAGTCTTGTAGAGTGTTTAGTTGTGTGTGACATCATGTGCGATACAAGCAGTCTTGTAGAGTGTTTAATTGTGTGTGACATCATGTGCGATACAAGCAGTCTTGTAGAGTGTTTAATTGTGTGTTATGTGTGATACAAGCAGTCCTGCAGCGTGTTTAATTATGTGTGATATCATGTGTGATACAAGCAGTCTTGTAGAGGTTTTGGTTGTGTGTGACATCATGTGCGATACAAGCAGTCTTGTAGAGGTTTTGGTTGTGTGTGATATCATGTGCGATACAAGCAGTCTTGTAGAGTGTTTAGTTGTGTGTGACATCATGTGCGATACAAGCAGTCTTGTAGAGTGTTTAATTGTGTGTGACATCATGTGTGATACAAGCAGTCCTGCAGTGTGTTTAATTATGTGTGATATCATGTGTGATACAAACAGTCTTGTAGAGGGTTTGGTTGTGTGTGACATCATGTGCGATACAAGCAGTCTTGTAGAGTGTTTAGTTGTGTGTGACATCATGTGTGATACAAGCAGTCCTGCAGTGTGTTTAGTTGTGTGTGACATCATGTGCGATACAAGCAGTCTTGTAGAGTGTTTAATTGTGTGTGACATCATGTGTGATACAAGCAGTCCTGCAGTGTGTTTAGTTGTGTGTGACATCATGTGCGATACAAGCAGTCTTGTAGAGTGTTTACTTGTGTGTGACATCATGTGCGATACAAGCAGTCTTGTAGAGGGTTTGGTTGTGTGTGACATCATGTGCGATACAAGCAGTCTTGTAGAGGGTTTGGTTGTGTGTGACATCATGTGCGATACAAGCAGTCTTGTAGAGGGTTTGGTTGTGTGTGACATCATGTGCGATACAAGCAGTCCTGCAGTGTGTTTAATTGTGTGTGATATCATGTGCGATACAAGCAGTCTTGTAGAGTGTTTAGTTGTGTGTGACATCATGTGCGATACAAGCAGTCTTGTAGAGTGTTTAATTGTGTGTGACATCATGTGCGATACAAGCAGTCTTGTAGAGTGTTTAATTGTGTGTGACATCATGTGTGATACAAGCAGTCCTGCAGTGTGTTTACTTGTGTGTGACATCATGTGCGATACAAGCAGTCTTGTAGAGGGTTTGGTTGTGTGTGACATCATGTGCGATACAAGCAGTCTTGTAGAGGGTTTGGTTGTGTGTGACATCATGTGCGATACAAGCAGTCCTGCAGTGTGTTTAATTGTGTGTGATATCATGTGCGATACAAGCAGTCCCGCAGCATGTTTACTTGTGTGTGACATCATGTGCGATACAAGCAGTCTTGTAGAGTGTTTAGTTGTGTGTGACATCATGTGCGATACATGCAGTCTTGTAGAGTGTTTACTTGTGTGTGACATCATGTGCGATACAAGCAGTCTTGTAGAGTGTTTACTTGTGTGTGACATCATGTGCGATACAAGCAGTCCTGCAGTGTGTTTACTTGTGTGTGACATCATGTGCGATACAAGCAGTCCTGCAGCGTGTTTAATTATGTGTGATATCATGTGTGATACAAGCAGTCTTGTAGAGGGTTTGGTTGTGTGTGATATCATGTGCGATACAAGCAGTCTTGTAGAGTGTTTAGTTGTGTGTGACATCATGTGCGATACAAGCAGTCTTGTAGAGTGTTTAATTGTGTGTGACATCATGTGCGATACAAGCAGTCTTGTAGAGTGTTTAATTGTGTGTGATATCATGTGTGATACAAGCAGTCTTGTAGAGGGTTTGGTTGTGTGTGACATCATGTGCGATACAAGCAGTCTTGTCTCGTGTTTAATTGTGTGTGACATCATGTGTGATACAAGCAGTCTTGTAGAGGGTTTGGTTGTGTGTGACATCATGTGCGATACAAGCAGTCTTGTAGAGTGTTTAATTGTGTGTGACATCATGTGCGATACAAGCAGTCCTGCAGCGTGTTTACTTGTGTGTGACATCATGTGCGATACAAGCAGTCTTGTAGAGTGTTTAATTGTGTGTGACATCATGTGCGATACAAGCAGTCTTGTAGAGTGTTTAATTGTGTGTGATATCATGTGTGATACAAGCAGTCTTGTAGAGGGTTTGGTTGTGTGTGTTATCATGTGCGATACAAGCAGTCCTGCAGCGTGTTTAATTATGTGTGATATCATGTGTGATACAAGCAGTCTTGTAGAGGGTTTGGTTGTGTGTGATATCATGTGCGATACAAGCAGTCTTGTAGAGTGTTTAGTTGTGTGTGACATCATGTGCGATACAAGCAGTCTTGTAGAGGGTTTGGTTGTGTGTGTTATCATGTGCGATACAAGCAGTCCTGCAGCGTGTTTAATTATGTGTGATATCATGTGTGATACAAACAGTCTTGTAGAGGGTTTGGTTGTGTGTGATATCATGTGCGATACAAGCAGTCTTGTAGAGTGTTTAGTTGTGTGTGACATCATGTGCGATACAAGCAGTCTTGTAGAGTGTTTAGTTGTGTGTGACATCATGTGCGATACAAGCAGTCTTGTAGAGTGTTTACTTGTGTGTGACATCATGTGCGATACAAGCAGTCCTGCAGTGTGTTTACTTGTGTGTGACATCATGTGCGATACAAGCAGTCCTGCAGCGTGTTTAATTATGTGTGATATCATGTGTGATACAAGCAGTCTTGTAGAGGGTTTAATTGTGTGTGATGTCATGTGCGATACAAGCAGTCTTGTAGAGTGTTTAATTGTGTGTGACATCATGTGCGATACAAGCAGTCTTGTAGAGGGTTTGGTTGTGTGTGTTATCATGTGCGATACAAGCAGTCCTGCAGCGTGTTTAATTATGTGTGATATCATGTGTGATACAAGCAGTCTTGTAGAGGGTTTGGTTGTGTGTGATATCATGTGCGATACAAGCAGTCTTGTAGAGTGTTTAGTTGTGTGTGACATCATGTGCGATACAAGCAGTCTTGTAGAGTGTTTAATTGTGTGTGACATCATGTGCGATACAAGCAGTCTTGTAGAGTGTTTAATTGTGTGTTATGTGTGATACAAGCAGTCCTGCAGCGTGTTTAATTATGTGTGATATCATGTGTGATACAAGCAGTCTTGTAGAGGTTTTGGTTGTGTGTGACATCATGTGTGATACAAGCAGTCCTGCAGTGTGTTTAATTATGTGTGATATCATGTGTGATACAAACAGTCTTGTAGAGGGTTTGGTTGTGTGTGACATCATGTGCGATACAAGCAGTCTTGTAGAGTGTTTAGTTGTGTGTGACATCATGTGTGATACAAGCAGTCCTGCAGTGTGTTTAGTTGTGTGTGACATCATGTGCGATACAAGCAGTCTTGTAGAGTGTTTAATTGTGTGTGACATCATGTGTGATACAAGCAGTCCTGCAGTGTGTTTAGTTGTGTGTGACATCATGTGCGATACAAGCAGTCTTGTAGAGTGTTTACTTGTGTGTGACATCATGTGCGATACAAGCAGTCTTGTAGAGGGTTTGGTTGTGTGTGACATCATGTGCGATACAAGCAGTCTTGTAGAGGGTTTGGTTGTGTGTGACATCATGTGCGATACAAGCAGTCTTGTAGAGGGTTTGGTTGTGTGTGACATCATGTGCGATACAAGCAGTCCTGCAGTGTGTTTAATTGTGTGTGATATCATGTGCGATACAAGCAGTCTTGTAGAGTGTTTAGTTGTGTGTGACATCATGTGCGATACAAGCAGTCTTGTAGAGTGTTTAATTGTGTGTGACATCATGTGCGATACAAGCAGTCTTGTAGAGTGTTTAATTGTGTGTGACATCATGTGTGATACAAGCAGTCCTGCAGTGTGTTTACTTGTGTGTGACATCATGTGCGATACAAGCAGTCTTGTAGAGGGTTTGGTTGTGTGTGACATCATGTGCGATACAAGCAGTCTTGTAGAGGGTTTGGTTGTGTGTGACATCATGTGCGATACAAGCAGTCCTGCAGTGTGTTTAATTGTGTGTGATATCATGTGCGATACAAGCAGTCCCGCAGCATGTTTACTTGTGTGTGACATCATGTGCGATACAAGCAGTCTTGTAGAGTGTTTAGTTGTGTGTGACATCATGTGCGATACATGCAGTCTTGTAGAGTGTTTACTTGTGTGTGACATCATGTGCGATACAAGCAGTCTTGTAGAGTGTTTACTTGTGTGTGACATCATGTGCGATACAAGCAGTCCTGCAGTGTGTTTACTTGTGTGTGACATCATGTGCGATACAAGCAGTCCTGCAGCGTGTTTAATTATGTGTGATATCATGTGTGATACAAGCAGTCTTGTAGAGGGTTTGGTTGTGTGTGATATCATGTGCGATACAAGCAGTCTTGTAGAGTGTTTAGTTGTGTGTGACATCATGTGCGATACAAGCAGTCTTGTAGAGTGTTTAATTGTGTGTGACATCATGTGCGATACAAGCAGTCTTGTAGAGTGTTTAATTGTGTGTGATATCATGTGTGATACAAGCAGTCTTGTAGAGGGTTTGGTTGTGTGTGACATCATGTGCGATACAAGCAGTCTTGTCTCGTGTTTAATTGTGTGTGACATCATGTGTGATACAAGCAGTCTTGTAGAGGGTTTGGTTGTGTGTGACATCATGTGCGATACAAGCAGTCTTGTAGAGTGTTTAATTGTGTGTGACATCATGTGCGATACAAGCAGTCCTGCAGCGTGTTTACTTGTGTGTGACATCATGTGCGATACAAGCAGTCTTGTAGAGTGTTTAATTGTGTGTGACATCATGTGCGATACAAGCAGTCTTGTAGAGTGTTTAATTGTGTGTGATATCATGTGTGATACAAGCAGTCTTGTAGAGGGTTTGGTTGTGTGTGTTATCATGTGCGATACAAGCAGTCCTGCAGCGTGTTTAATTATGTGTGATATCATGTGTGATACAAGCAGTCTTGTAGAGGGTTTGGTTGTGTGTGATATCATGTGCGATACAAGCAGTCTTGTAGAGTGTTTAGTTGTGTGTGACATCATGTGCGATACAAGCAGTCTTGTAGAGGGTTTGGTTGTGTGTGTTATCATGTGCGATACAAGCAGTCCTGCAGCGTGTTTAATTATGTGTGATATCATGTGTGATACAAACAGTCTTGTAGAGGGTTTGGTTGTGTGTGATATCATGTGCGATACAAGCAGTCTTGTAGAGTGTTTAGTTGTGTGTGACATCATGTGCGATACAAGCAGTCTTGTAGAGTGTTTAGTTGTGTGTGACATCATGTGCGATACAAGCAGTCTTGTAGAGTGTTTAATTGTGTGTGACATCATGTGCGATACAAGCAGTCTTGTAGAGTGTTTAATTGTGTGTGATATCATGTGTGATACAAGCAGTCTTGTAGAGGGTTTGGTTGTGTGTGTTATCATGTGCGATACAAGCAGTCCTGCAGCGTGTTTAATTATGTGTGATATCATGTGTGATACAAGCAGTCTTGTAGAGTGTTTAGTTGTGTGTGACATCATGTGCGATACAAGCAGTCTTGTAGAGTGTTTAATTGTGTGTGACATCATGTGCGATACAAGCAGTCTTGTAGAGTGTTTAATTGTGTGTGACATCATGTGCGATACAAGCAGTCTTGTAGAGTGTTTAATTATGAGTGACATCATGTGCGATACAAGCAGTCTTGTAGAGTGTTTAATTGTGTGTGACATCATGTGCGATACAAGCAGTCTTGTAGAGTGTTTAGTTGTGTGTGACATCATGTGTGATACAAGCAGTCTTGTAGAGTGTTTAGTTGTGTGTGACATCATGTGCGATACAAGCAGTCTTGTAGAGTGTTTAATTATGAGTGACATCATGTGCGATACAAGCAGTCTTGTAGAGTGTTTAATTGTGTGTGATATCATGTGTGATACAAGCAGTCTTGTAGAGGGTTTGGTTGTGTGCGTTATCATGTGCGATACAAGCAGTCCTGCAGCGTGTTTAATTATGTGTGATATCATGTGTGATACAAGCAGTCTTGTAGAGGGTTTGGTTGTGTGTGATATCATGTGCGATACAAGCAGTCTTGTAGAGTGTTTAGTTGTGTGTGACATCATGTGCGATACAAGCAGTCTTGTAGAGGGTTTGGTTGTGTGTGACATCATGTGCGATACAAGCAGTCCTGCAGTGTGTTTAATTGTGTGTGACATCATGTGTGATACAAGCAGTCCTGCAGTGTGTTTACTTGTGTGTGACATCATGTGCGATACAAGCAGTCCTGCAGTGTGTTTAATTGTGTGTGACATCATGTGCGATACAAGCAGTCTTGTAGAGGGTTTGGTTGTGTGTGACATCATGTGCGATACAAGCAGTCTTGTAGAGTGTTTAGTTGTGTGTGACATCATGTGCGATACAAGCAGTCCTGCAGCGTGTTTAATTATGTGTGATATCATGTGTGATACAAACAGTCTTGTAGAGGGTTTGGTTGTGTGTGATATCATGTGCGATACAAGCAGTCTTGTAGAGTGTTTAGTTGTGTGTGACATCATGTGCGATACAAGCAGTCTTGTAGAGTGTTTAGTTGTGTGTGACATCATGTGCGATACAAGCAGTCTTGTAGAGTTTTTAATTGTGTGTGATATCATGTGTGATACAAGCAGTCTTGTAGAGGGTTTGGTTGTGTGTGATATCATGTGTGATACAAGCAGTCTTGTAGAGGGTTTGGTTGTGTGTGACATCATGTGCGATACAAGCAGTCTTGTAGAGTGTTTAATTATGTGTGATATCATGTGTGATACAAGCAGTCTTGTAGAGGGTTTAGTTGTGTGTGACATCATGTGCGATACAAGCAGTCCTGCAGCGTGTTTAATTATGTGTGATATCATGTGTGATACAAGCAGTCTTGTAGAGGGTTTGGTTGTGTGTGATATCATGTGCGATACAAGCAGTCTTGTAGAGTGTTTAGTTGTGTGTGACATCATGTGCGATACAAGCAGTCTTGTAGAGTGTTTAGTTGTGTGTGACATCATGTGCGATACAAGCAGTCTTGTAGAGTGTTTAATTGTGTGTGATATCATGTGTGATACAAGCAGTCTTGTAGAGGGTTTGGTTGTGTGTGTTATCATGTGCGATACAAGCAGTCCTGCAGCGTGTTTAATTATGTGTGATATCATGTGTGATACAAGCAGTCTTGTAGAGGGTTTGGTTGTGTGTGATATCATGTGCGATACAAGCAGTCTTGTAGAGTGTTTAATTGTGTGTGATATCATGTGTGATACAAGCAGTCTTGTAGAGGGTTTGGTTGTGTGTGTTATCATGTGCGATACAAGCAGTCCTGCAGCGTGTTTAATTATGTGTGATATCATGTGTGATACAAGCAGTCTTGTAGAGGGTTTGGTTGTGTGTGATATCATGTGCGATACAAGCAGTCTTGTAGAGTGTTTAGTTGTGTGTGACATCATGTGCGATACAAGCAGTCTTGTAGAGGGTTTGGTTGTGTGTGACATCATGTGCGATACAAGCAGTCTTGTAGAGGGTTTGGTTGTGTGTGTTATCATGTGCGATACAAGCAGTCCTGCAGCGTGTTTAATTATGTGTGATATCATGTGTGATACAAACAGTCTTGTAGAGGGTTTGGTTGTGTGTGATATCATGTGCGATACAAGCAGTCTTGTAGAGTGTTTAGTTGTGTGTGACATCATGTGCGATACAAGCAGTCTTGTAGAGTGTTTAGTTGTGTGTGACATCATGTGCGATACAAGCAGTCTTGTAGAGTGTTTAATTGTGTGTGACATCATGTGCGATACAAGCAGTCTTGTAGAGGGTTTGGTTGTGTGTGTTATCATGTGCGATACAAGCAGTCCTGCAGCGTGTTTAATTATGTGTGATATCATGTGTGATACAAGCAGTCTTGTAGAAGGTTTGGTTGTGTGTGATATCATGTGCGATACAAGCAGTCTTGTAGAGTGTTTAGTTGTGTGTGACATCATGTGCGATACAAGCAGTCTTGTAGAGTGTTTAATTGTGTTTGACATCATGTGCGATACAAGCAGTCTTGTAGAGTGTTTAAATGTGTGTGATATCATGTGCGATACAAGCAGTCTTGTAGAGGGGTTTGTTGTGTGTGATATCATGTGCGATACAAGCAGTCCTGCAGTGTGTTTACTTGTGTGTGATATCATGTGCGATACAAGCAGTCCTACAGTGTGTTTACTTGTGTGTGATATCATGTGCGATACATGCAGTCCTTCAGTGTGTTTAATTGTGTGTGACATCATGTGCGATACAAGCAGTCCTGCAGTGTGTTTACTTGTGTGTGACATCATGTGCGATACAAGCAGTCTTGTAGAGTGTTTAGTTGTGTGTGACATCATGTGCGATACAAGCAGTCTTGTAGAGTGTTTAATTGTGTGTGATATCATGTGCGATACAAGCAGTCTTGTAGAGTGTTTAGTTGTGTGTGACATCATGTGCGATACAAGCAGTCTTGTAGAGTGTTTAATTGTGTGTGACATCATGTGCGATACAAGCAGTCCTGCAGCGTGTTTAATTATGTGTGATATCATGTGTGATACAAGCAGTCTTGTAGAGGGTTTGGTTGTGTGTGATATCATGTGCGATACAAGCAGTCTTGTAGAGTGTTTAGTTGTGTGTGACATCATGTGCGATACAAGCAGTCTTGTAGAGGGTTTGGTTGTGTGTGTTATCATGTGCGATACAAGCAGTCCTGCAGCGTGTTTAATTATGTGTGATATCATGTGCGATACAAGCAGTCTTGTAGAGTGTTTAATTGTGTGTGACATCATGTGCGATACAAGCAGTCTTGTAGAGGGTTTGGTTGTGTGTGTTATCATGTGCGATACAAGCAGTCCTGCAGCGTGTTTAATTATGTGTGATATCATGTGTGATACAAGCAGTCTTGTAGAGGGTTTGGTTGTGTGTGATATCATGTGCGATACAAGCAGTCTTGTAGAGTGTTTAATGGTGTTTGACATCATGTGCGATACAAGCAGTCTTGTAGAGTGTTTAATTGTGTGTGATATCATGTGCGATACAAGTAGTCCTGCAGCGTGTTTACTTGTGTGTGACATCATGTGCGATACAAGTAGTCCTGCAGCGTGTTTACTTGTTTGTGATATCATGTGCGATACAAGCAGTCCTGCAGCGTGTTTACTTGTGTGTGATATCATGTGCGATACAAGCAGTCCTGCAGTGTGTTCACTTGTGTGTGACATCATGTGCGATACAAGCAGTCCTGCAGAGTATTTGTGTGTGATATCATGTGTGATACAAGCAGTCCTACAGCGTGTTTACTTGTGTGTGATATCATGTGCGATACAAGCAGTCCTGCAGTGTGTTTAATCGTGTGTGATATCATGTGTGATACAAGCAGTCCTACAGCGTGTTTACTTGTGTGTGATATCATGTGTGATACAAGCAGTCTTGTAGAGTGTTTAATTGTGTGTGACATCATGTGCGATACAAGCAGTCCTGCAGAGTATTTGTGTGTGATATCATGTGTGATACAAGCAGTCCTACAGCGTGTTTACTTGTGTGTGATATCATGTGCGATACAAGCAGTCCTGCAGAGTATTTGTGTGTGATATCATGTGTGATACAAGCAGTCCTACAGCGTGTTTACTTGTGTGTGACATCATGTGCGATACAAGCAGTCTTGTAGAGTATTTGTGTGTGATATCATGTGTGATACAAGCAGTCCTACAGCGTGTTTACTTGTGTGTGATATCATGTGCGATACAAGCAGTCTTGTAGAGTGTTTACTTGTGTGTGACATCATGTGCGATACAAGCAGTCTTGTAGAGTATTTGTGTGTGATATCATGTGTGATACAAGCAGTCCTGCAGCGTGTTTAATTATGTGTGATATCATGTGTGATACAAGCAGTCTTGTAGAGGGTTTGGTTGTGTGTGATATCATGTGCGATACAAGCAGTCTTGTAGAGTGTTTAGTTGTGTGTGACATCATGTGCGATACAAGCAGTCTTGTAGAGTGTTTAATTGTGTGTGACATCATGTGCGATACAAGCAGTCCTGCAGTGTGTTTACTTGTGTGTGACATCATGTGTGATACATGCAGTCCTGCAGTGTGTTTAATTGTGTGTGACATCATGTGTGATACAAGCAGTCCTGCAGTGTGTTTACTTGTGTGTGACATCATGTGTGATACAAACAGTCTTGTAGAGTGTTTAATTGTGTGTGACATCATGTGCGATACAAGCAGTCTTGTAGAGTGTTTAGTTGTGTGTGACATCATGTGCGATACAAGCAGTCCTGCAGTGTGTTTAATTGTGTGTGACATCATGTGTGATACAAGCAGTCCTGCAGTGTGTTTACTTGTGTGTGACATCATGTGTGATACAAACAGTCTTGTAGAGTGTTTAATTGTGTGTGACATCATGTGCGATACAAGCAGTCTTGTAGAGTGTTTAGTTGTGTGTGACATCATGTGCGATACAAGCAGTCTTGTAGAGTGTTTAATTATGAGTGACATCATGTGCGATACAAGCAGTCTTGTAGAGTGTTTAATTGTGTGTGATATCATGTGTGATACAAGCAGTCTTGTAGAGGGTTTGGTTGTGTGCGTTATCATGTGCGATACAAGCAGTCCTGCAGCGTGTTTAATTATGTGTGATATCATGTGTGATACAAGCAGTCTTGTAGAGGGTTTGGTTGTGTGTGATATCATGTGCGATACAAGCAGTCTTGTAGAGTGTTTAGTTGTGTGTGACATCATGTGCGATACAAGCAGTCTTGTAGAGGGTTTGGTTGTGTGTGACATCATGTGCGATACAAGCAGTCTTGTAGAGGGTTTGGTTGTGTGTGACATCATGTGCGATACAAGCAGTCTTGTAGAGTGTTTAGTTGTGTGTGACATCATGTGCGATACAAGCATTCCTGCAGCGTGTTTAATTATGTGTGATATCATGTGTGATACAAACAGTCTTGTAGAGGGTTTGGTTGTGTGTGATATCATGTGCGATACAAGCAGTCTTGTAGAGTGTTTAGTTGTGTGTGACATCATGTGCGATACAAGCAGTCTTGTAGAGTGTTTAGTTGTGTGTGACATCATGTGCGATACAAGCAGTCTTGTAGAGTGTTTAATTGTGTGTGACATCATGTGCGATACAAGCAGTCTTGTAGAGTGTTTAATTGTGTGTGATATCATGTGTGATACAAGCAGTCTTGTAGAGGGTTTGGTTGTGTGTGATATCATGTGTGATACAAGCAGTCTTGTAGAGGGTTTGGTTGTGTGTGATATCATGTGCGATACAAGCAGTCTTGTAGAGTGTTTAGTTGTGTGTGACATCATGTGCGATACAAGCAGTCTTGTAGAGTGTTTAATTATGTGTGATATCATGTGTGATACAAGCAGTCTTGTAGAGGTTTAGTTGTGTGTGACATCATGTGCGATACAAGCAGTCCTGCAGCGTGTTTAATTATGTGTGATATCATGTGTGATACAAGCAGTCTTGTAGAGGGTTTGGTTGTGTGTGATATCATGTGCGATACAAGCAGTCTTGTAGAGTGTTTAGTTGTGTGTGACATCATGTGCGATACAAGCAGTCTTGTAGAGTGTTTAATTGTGTGTGACATCATGTGCGATACAAGCAGTCTTGTAGAGTGTTTACTTGTGTGTGACATCATGTGCGATACAAGCAGTCTTGTAGAGTGTTTAATTGTGTGTGACATCATGTGCGATACAAGCAGTCTTGTAGAGTGTTTAATTGTGTGTGATATCATGTGTGATACAAGCAGTCTTGTAGAGGGTTTGGTTGTGTGTGACATCATGTGCGATACAAGCAGTCCTGCAGCGTGTTTAATTATGTGTGATATCATGTGTGATACAAGCAGTCTTGTAGAGTGTTTAGTTGTGTGTGACATCATGTGCGATACAAGCAGTCTTGTAGAGTGTTTAATTGTGTGTGACATCATGTGCGATACAAGCAGTCTTGTAGAGTGTTTAATTGTGTGTGACATCATGTGCGATACAAGCAGTCTTGTAGAGTGTTTAATTATGAGTGACATCATGTGCGATACAAGCAGTCTTGTAGAGTGTTTAATTGTGTGTGACATCATGTGCGATACAAGCAGTCTTGTAGAGTGTTTAGTTGTGTGTGACATCATGTGCGATACAAGCAGTCTTGTAGAGTGTTTAATTGTGTGTGACATCATGTGCGATACAAGCAGTCTTGTAGAGTGTTTAATTGTGTGTGACATCATGTGCGATACAAGCAGTCTTGTAGAGTGTTTAGTTGTGTGTGACATCATGTGCGATACAAGCAGTCTTGTAGAGTGTTTAATTATGAGTGACATCATGTGCGATACAAGCAGTCTTGTAGAGTGTTTAATTGTGTGTGATATCATGTGTGATACAAGCAGTCTTGTAGAGGGTTTAATTATGTGTGATATCATGTGTGATACAAGCAGTCTTGTAGAGGGTTTGGTTGTGTGCGTTATCATGTGCGATACAAGCAGTCCTGCAGCGTGTTTAATTATGTGTGATATCATGTGTGATACAAGCAGTCTTGTAGAGGGTTTGGTTGTGTGTGATATCATGTGCGATACAAGCAGTCTTGTAGAGTGTTTAGTTGTGTGTGACATCATGTGCGATACAAGCAGTCTTGTAGAGGGTTTGGTTGTGTGTGACATCATGTGCGATACAAGCAGTCTTGTAGAGGGTTTGGTTGTGTGTGTTATCATGTGCGATACAAGCAGTCTTGTAGAGGGTTTGGTTGTGTGTGACATCATGTGCGATACAAGCAGTCTTGTAGAGGGTTTGGTTGTGTGTGATATCATGTGCGATACAAGCAGTCTTGTAGAGTGTTTAGTTGTGTGTGACATCATGTGCGATACAAGCAGTCTTGTAGAGTGTTTAGTTGTGTGTGACATCATGTGCGATACAAGCAGTCTTGTAGAGTGTTTAATTGTGTGTGATATCATGTGCGATACAAGCAGTCTTGTAGAGGGGTTGGTTGTGTGTGATATCATGTGCGATACAAGCAGTCCTGCAGTGTGTTTACTTGTGTGTGATATCATGTGCGATACAAGCAGTCCTGCAGTGTGTTTACTTGTGTGTGATATCATGTGCGATACATGCAGTCCTGCAGTGTGTTTAATTGTGTGTGACATCATGTGCGATACAAGCAGTCCTGCAGTGTGTTTAGTTGTGTGTGACATCATGTGCGATACAAGCAGTCTTGTAGAGTGTTTAGTTGTGTGTGACATCATGTGCGATACAAGCAGTCTTGTAGAGTGTTTAATTGTGTGTGATATCATGTGCGATACAAGCAGTCTTGTAGAGTGTTTAGTTGTGTGTGACATCATGTGCGATACAAGCAGTCTTGTAGAGTGTTTAATTGTGTGTGACATCATGTGCGATACAAGCAGTCCTGCAGCGTGTTTAATTATGTGTGATATCATGTGTGATACAAGCAGTCTTGTAGAGGGTTTGGTTGTGTGTGATATCATGTGCGATACAAGCAGTCTTGTAGAGTGTTTAGTTGTGTGTGACATCATGTGCGATACAAGCAGTCTTGTAGAGTGTTTAATTGTGTGTGACATCATGTGCGATACAAGCAGTCTTGTAGAGGGTTTGGTTGTGTGTGTTATCATGTGCGATACAAGCAGTCCTGCAGCGTGTTTAATTATGTGTGATATCATGTGTGATACAAGCAGTCTTGTAGAGGGTTTGGTTGTGTGTGATATCATGTGCGATACAAGCAGTCTTGTAGAGTGTTTAATGGTGTTTGACATCATGTGCGATACAAGCAGTCTTGTAGAGTGTTTAATTGTGTGTGATATCATGTGCGATACAAGTAGTCCTGCAGCGTGTTTACTTGTGTGTGACATCATGTGCGATACAAGTAGTCCTGCAGCGTGTTTACTTGTTTGTGATATCATGTGCGATACAAGCAGTCCTGCAGCGTGTTTACTTGTGTGTGATATCTTGTGCGATACAAGCAGTCCTGCAGTGTGTTTAATTGTGTGTGATATCATGTGTGTGCAAGCAGTCCTGCAGCGTGTTTAGTTGTTTGTGATATCATGTGCGATACAAGCAGTCCTGCAGCGTGTTTACTTGTGTGTGACATCATGTGCGATACAAGCAGTCCTGCAGAGTATTTGTGTGTGATATCATGTGTGATACAAGCAGTCCTACAGCGTGTTTACTTGTGTGTGATATCATGTGCGATACAAGCAGTCCTGCAGTGTGTTTAATTGTGTGTGACATCATGTGTGATACAAGCAGTCCTGCAGAGTATTTGTGTGTGATATCATGTGTGATACAAGCAGTCCTACAGCGTGTTTACTTGGGTGTGATATCATGTGTGATACAAGCAGTCTTGTAGAGTGTTTAATTGTGTGTGACATCATGTGCGATACAAGCAGTCCTGCAGAGTATTTGTGTGTGATATCATGTGTGATACAAGCAGTCCTACAGCGTGTTTACTTGTGTGTGATATCATGTGCGATACAAGCAGTCCTGCAGAGTATTTGTGTGTGATATCATGTGTGATACAAGCAGTCCTACAGCGTGTTTACTTGTGTGTGACATCATGTGCGATACAAGCAGTCTTGTAGAGTATTTGTTTGTGATATCATGTGTGATACAAGCAGTCCTACAGCGTGTTTACTTGTGTGTGATATCATGTGCGATACAAGCAGTCTTGTAGAGTGTTTACTTGTGTGTGACATCATGTGCGATACAAGCAGTCTTGTAGAGTATTTGTGTGTGATATCATGTGTGATACAAGCAGTCCTGCAGCGTGTTTAATTATGTGTGATATCATGTGTGATACAAGCAGTCTTGTAGAGGGTTTGGTTGTGTGTGATATCATGTGCGATACAAGCAGTCTTGTAGAGTGTTTAGTTGTGTGTGACATCATGTGCGATACAAGCAGTCTTGTAAAGTGTTTAATTGTGTGTGATATCATGTGCGATACAAGCAGTCTTGTAGAGTGTTTAATTGTGTGTGATATCATGTGCGATACAAGCAGTCTTGTAGAGTGTTTAGTTGTGTGTGACATCATGTGCGATACAAGCAGTCTTGTAGAGTGTTTAATTATGAGTGACATCATGTGCGATACAAGCAGTCTTGTAGAGTGTTTAATTGTGTGTGATATCATGTGTGATACAAGCAGTCTTGTAGAGGGTTTGGTTGTGTGCGTTATCATGTGCGATACAAGCAGTCCTGCAGCGTGTTGAATTATGTGTGATATCATGTGTGATACAAGCAGTCTTGTAGAGGGTTTGGTTGTGTGTGATATCATGTGCGATACAAGCAGTCTTGTAGAGTGTTTAGTTGTGTGTGACATCATGTGCGATACAAGCAGTCTTGTAGAGGGTTTGGTTGTGTGTGACATCATGTGCGATACAAGCAGTCTTGTAGAGGGTTTGGTTGTGTGTGACATCATGTGCGATACAAGCAGTCTTGTAGAGTGTTTAGTTGTGTGTGATATCATGTGTGATACAAACAGTCTTGTAGAGGGTTTGGTTGTGTGTGATATCATGTGTGATACAAGCAGTCTTGTAGAGTGTTTAATTATGTGTGATATCATGTGTGATACAAGCAGTCTTGTAGAGGTTTAGTTGTGTGTGACATCATGTGCGATACAAGCAGTCTTGTAGAGTGTTTAATTATGTGTGATATCATGTGTGATACAAACAGTCTTGTAGAGGGTTTGGTTGTGTGTGATATCATGTGCGATACAAGCAGTCTTGTAGAGTGTTTAGTTGTGTGTGACATCATGTGCGATACAAGCAGTCTTGTAGAGTGTTTAGTTGTGTGTGACATCATGTGCGATACAAGCAGTCTTGTAGAGTGTTTAATTGTGTGTGACATCATGTGCGATACAAGCAGTCTTGTAGAGTGTTTAATTGTGTGTGATATCATGTGTGATACAAACAGTCTTGTAGAGGGTTTGGTTGTGTGTGATATCATGTGCGATACAAGCAGTCTTGTAGAGTGTTTAGTTGTGTGTGACATCATGTGCGATACAAGCAGTCTTGTAGAGTGTTTAATTGTGTGTGACATCATGTGCGATACAAGCAGTCCTGCAGCGTGTTTAATTATGTGTGATATCATGTGTGATACAAACAGTCTTGTAGAGGGTTTGGTTGTGTGTGATATCATGTGCGATACAAGCAGTCTTGTAGAGTGTTTAGTTGTGTGTGACATCATGTGCGATACAAGCAGTCTTGTAGAGTGTTTAGTTGTGTGTGACATCATGTGCGATACAAGCAGTCTTGTAGAGTGTTTAATTGTGTGTGACATCATGTGCGATACAAGCAGTCTTGTAGAGTGTTTAATTGTGTGTGATATCATGTGTTATACAAGCAGTCTTGTAGAGGGTTTGGTTGTGTGTGATATCATGTGTGATACAAGCAGTCTTGTAGAGTGTTTAATTATGTGTGATATCATGTGTGATACAAGCAGTCTTGTAGAGGTTTAGTTGTGTGTGACATCATGTGCGATACAAGCAGTCTTGTAGAGTGTTTAATTATGTGTGATATCATGTGTGATACAAGCAGTCTTGTAGAGGTTTAGTTGTGTGTGACATCATGTGCGATACAAGCAGTCCTGCAGCGTGTTTAGTTGTGTGTGACATCATGTGCGATACAAGCAGTCTTGTAGAGTGTTTAATTGTGTGTGACATCATGTGCGATACAAGCAGTCTTGTAGAGTGTTTAATTGTGTGTGATATCATGTGTTATACAAGCAGTCTTGTAGAGGGTTTGGTTGTGTGTGATATCATGTGTGATACAAGCAGTCTTGTAGAGTGTTTAATTATGTGTGATATCATGTGTGATACAAGCAGTCTTGTAGAGGTTTAGTTGTGTGTGACATCATGTGCGATACAAGCAGTCTTGTAGAGTGTTTAATTATGTGTGATATCATGTGTGATACAAGCAGTCTTGTAGAGGTTTAGTTGTGTGTGACATCATGTGCGATACAAGCAGTCCTGCAGTGTGTTTAATTGTGTGTGATATCATGTGCGATACAAGCAGTCCCGCAGCATGTTTACTTGTGTGTGATGTCATGTGTGATACAAGCAGTCTTGTAGAGGGTTTGGTTGTGTGTGATATCATGTGCGATACAAGCAGTCTTGTAGAGTGTTTAGTTGTGTGTGACATCATGTGCGATACAAGCAGTCTTGTAGAGTGTTTAGTTGTGTGTGACATCATGTGCGATACAAGCAGTCTTGTAGAGTGTTTAATTGTGTGTGACATCATGTGCTATACAAGCAGTCTTGTAGAGTGTTTAATTGTGTGTGATATCATGTGTGATACAAGCAGTCTTGTAGAGGGTTTGGTTGTGTGTGTTATCATGTGCGATACAAGCAGTCCTGCAGCGTGTTTAATTATGTGTGATATCATGTGTGATACAAGCAGTCTTGTAGAGGGTTTGGTTGTGTGTGATATCATGTGCGATACAAGCAGTCTTGTAGAGTGTTTAGTTGTGTGTGACATCATGTGCGATACAAGCAGTCTTGTAGAGGGTTTGGTTGTGTGTGACATCATGTGCGATACAAGCAGTCTTGTAGAGGGTTTGGTTGTGTGTGTTATCATGTGCGATACAAGCAGTCCTGCAGCGTGTTTAATTATGTGTGATATCATGTGTGATACAAACAGTCTTGTAGAGGGTTTGGTTGTGTGTGATATCATGTGCGATACAAGCAGTCTTGTAGAGTGTTTAGTTGTGTGTGACATCATGTGCGATACAAGCAGTCTTGTAGAGTGTTTAGTTGTGTGTGACATCATGTGCGATACAAGCAGTCTTGTAGAGTGTTTAATTGTGTGTGACATCATGTGCGATACAAGCAGTCTTGTAGAGGGTTTGGTTGTGTGTGTTATCATGTGCGATACAAGCAGTCCTGCAGCGTGTTTAATTATGTGTGATATCATGTGTGATACAAGCAGTCTTGTAGAGGGTTTGGTTGTGTGTGATATCATGTGCGATACAAGCAGTCTTGTAGAGTGTTTAGTTGTGTGTGACATCATGTGCGATACAAGCAGTCTTGTAGAGTGTTTAATTGTGTTTGACATCATGTGCGATACAAGCAGTCTTGTAGAGTGTTTAATTGTGTGTGATATCATGTGCGATACAAGCAGTCTTGTAGAGGGGTTGGTTGTGTGTGATATCATGTGCGATACAAGCAGTCCTGCAGTGTGTTTACTTGTGTGTGATATCATGTGCGATACAAGCAGTCCTGCAGTGTGTTTACTTGTGTGTGATATCATGTGCGATACATGCAGTCCTGCAGTGTGTTTAATTGTGTGTGACATCATGTGCGATACAAGCAGTCCTGCAGTGTGTTTAGTTGTGTGTGACATCATGTGCGATACAAGCAGTCTTGTAGAGTGTTTAATTGTGTGTGATATCATGTGCGATACAAGCAGTCTTGTAGAGTGTTTAATTGTGTGTGACATCATGTGCGATACAAGCAGTCCTGCAGCGTGTTTAATTATGTGTGATATCATGTGTGGTACAAGCAGTCTTGTAGAGGGTTTGGTTGTGTGTGATATCATGTGCGATACAAGCAGTCTTGTAGAGTGTTTAGTTGTGTGTGACATCATGTGCGATACAAGCAGTCTTGTAGAGTGTTTAATTGTGTGTGACATCATGTGCGATACAAGCAGTCTTGTAGAGGGTTTGGTTGTGTGTGTTATCATGTGCGATACAAGCAGTCCTGCAGCGTGTTTAATTATGTGTGATATCATGTGTGATACAAGCAGTCTTGTAGAGGGTTTGGTTGTGTGTGATATCATGTGCGATACAAGCAGTCTTGTAGAGTGTTTAATGGTGTTTGACATCATGTGCGATACAAGCAGTCTTGTAGAGTGTTTAATTGTGTGTGATATCATGTGCGATACAAGTAGTCCTGCAGCGTGTTTACTTGTGTGTGACATCATGTGCGATACAAGTAGTCCTGCAGCGTGTTTACTTGTTTGTGATATCATGTGCGATACAAGCAGTCCTGCAGCGTGTTTACTTGTGTGTGATATCATGTGCGATACAAGCAGTCCTGCAGTGTGTTTACTTGTGTGTGACATCATGTGCGATACAAGCAGTCCTGCAGAGTATTTGTGTGTGATATCATGTGCGATACAAGCAGTCCTACAGCGTGTTTACTTGTGTGTGATATCATGTGCGATACAAGCAGTCTTGTAGAGTGTTTAATTGTGTGTGACATCATGTGCGATACAAGCAGTCCTGCAGAGTATTTGTGTGTGATATCATGTGTGATACAAGCAGTCCTACAGCGTGTTTACTTGTGTGTGATATCATGTGGGATACAAGCAGTCCTGCAGAGTATTTGTGTGTGATATCATGTGTGATACAAGCAGTCCTACAGCGTGTTTACTTGTGTGTGACATCATGTGCGATACAAGCAGTCTTGTAGAGTATTTGTGTGTGATATCATGTGTGATACAAGCAGTCCTACAGCGTGTTTACTTGTGTGTGATATCATGTGCGATACAAGCAGTCTTGTAGAGTGTTTAATTGTGTGTGACATCACGTGCGATACAAGCAGTCCTGCAGTGTGTTTACTTGTGTGTGACATCATGTGCGATACAAGCAGTCCTGCAGCGTGTTTACTTGTGTGTGACATCATGTGCGATACAAGCAGTCCTGCAGCGTGTTTACTTGTGTGTGACATCATGTGCGATACAAGCAGTCTTGTAGAGGGTTTGGTTGTGTGTGTTATCATGTGCGATACAAGCAGTCTTGTAGATTGTTTAATTGTGTGTGACATCATGTGCGATACAAGCAGTCCTGCAGCGTGTTTAATTGTGTGTGATATCATGTGTGATACAAGCAGTCTTGTAGAGGGTTTGGTTGTGTGTGATATCATGTGCGATACATGCAGTCTTGTAGAGTGTTTAATTGTGTGTGACATCATGTGCGATACAAGCAGTCTTGTAGAGGGTTTGGTTGTGTGTGTTATCATGTGCGATACAAGCAGTCCTGCAGCGTGTTTAATTATGTGTGATATCATGTGTGATACAAGCAGTCCTGCACCATGTTTACTTGTGTGTGACATCATGTGCGATACAAGCAGTCCTGCAGCGTGTTTACTTGTGTGTGATATCATGTGCGATACAAGCAGTCCTGCAGCGTGTTTAATTATGTGTGATATCATGTGTGATACAAGCAGTCCTGTAGCGTGTTTACTTGTGTGTGATATCATGTGTGATACAAGCAGTCCTGTAGCGTGTTTACTTGTGTGTGACATCATGTGCGATACAAGCAGTCCTGCAGTGTGTTTACTTGTGTGTGACATCATGTGCGATACAAGCAGTCCTGCAGCGTGTTTACTTGTGTGTGATATCATGTGCGATACAAGCAGTCCTGCAGTGTGTTTACTTGTGTGTGACATCATGTGCGATACAAGCAGTCCTGCAGCGTGTTTACTTGTGTGTGATATCATGTGCGATACAAGCAGTCCTGCAGCGTGTTTACTTGTGTGTGACATCATGTGCGATACAAGCAGTCCTGCAGCATGTTTACTTGTGTGTGACATCATGTGCGATACAAGCAGTCCTGCAGCGTGTTTACTTGTGTGTGATATCATGTGCGATACAAGTAGTCCTGCAGCGTGTTTACTTGTGTGTGACATCATGTGCGATACAAGCAGTCCTGCAGCGTGTTTACTTGTGTGTGATATCATGTGCGATACAAGTAGTCCTGCAGCGTGTTTACTTGTGTGTGATATCATGTGCGATACAAGCAGTCCTGCAGCGTGTTTACTTGTGTGTGATATCATGTGCGATACAAGCAGTCCTGCAGCATGTTTACTTGTGTGTGACATCATGTGCGATACAAGCGGTCCTGCAGCATGTTTACTTGTGTGTGATATCATGTGCGATACAAGCAGTCCTGCAGCGTGTTTACTTGTGTGTGATATCATGTGCGATACAAGCAGTCCTGCAGCATGTTTACTTGTGTGTGACATCATGTGCGATACAAGCAGTCCTGCAGCGTGTTTAATTATGTGTGATATCATGTGCGATACAAGCAGTCCTGCAGCGTGTTTACTTGTGTGTGACATCATGTGCGATACAAGCGGTCCTGCAGCGTGTTTACTTGTGTGTGATATCATGTGCGATACAAGCAGTCCTGCAGCGTGTTTACTTGTGTGTGATATCATGTGCGATACAAGCAGTCCTGCAGTGTGTTTACTTGTGTGTGATATCATGTGTGATACAAGCAGTCCTGCAGTGTGTTTAATTGTGTGTGATATCATGTGTGATACAAGCAGTCCTGCAGTGTGTTTACTTGTGTGTGATATCATGTGTGATACAAGCAGTCCTGCAGTGTGTTTACTTGTGTGTGATATCATGTGCGATACAAGCAGTCCTGCAGCGTGTTTACTTGTGTGTGATATCATGTGCGATACAAGCAGTCCTGCAGCGTGTTTACTTGTGTGTGATATCATGTGCGATACAAGCAGTCCTGCAGTGTGTTTACTTGTGTGTGATATCATGTGTGATACAAGCAGTCCTGCAGTGTGTTTAATTGTGTGTGATATCATGTGTGATACAAGCAGTCCTGCAGTGTGTTTACTTGTGTGTGATATCATGTGCGATACAAGCAGTCCTGCAGCGTGTTTACTTGTGTGTGATATCATGTGCGATACAAGCAGTCCTGCAGTGTGTTTACTTGTGTGTGATATCATGTGTGATACAAGCAGTCCTGCAGTGTGTTTAATTGTGCGTGACATCATGTGTGATACAAGCAGTCTTGTAGAGTGTTTAATTGTGTGTGATATCATGTGCGATACAAGCAGTCCTGCAGTGTGTTTACTTGTGTGTGACATCATGTGCGATACAAGCAGTCTTGTAGAGTGTTTAATTGTGTGTGATATCATGTGCGATACAAGCAGTCCCGCAGCATGTTTACTTGTGTGTGATATCATGTGCGATACAAGCAGTCTTGTAGATTGTTTAATTGTGTGTGACATCATGTGCGATACAAGCAGTCCTGCAGCGTGTTTAATTGTGTGTGATATCATGTGTGATACAAGCAGTCTTGTAGAGGGTTTGGTTGTGTGTGATATCATGTGCGATACATGCAGTCTTGTAGAGTGTTTAATTGTGTGTGACATCATGTGCGATACAAGCAGTCTTGTAGAGGGTTTGGTTGTGTGTGTTATCATGTGCGATACAAGCAGTCCTGCAGCGTGTTTAATTATGTGTGATATCATGTGTGATACAAGCAGTCCTGCAGTGTGTTTACTTGTGTGTGACATCATGTGCGATACAAGCAGTCCTGCAGCGTGTTTACTTGTGTGTGATATCATGTGCGATACAAGCAGTCCTGCAGCGTGTTTAATTATGTGTGATATCATGTGTGATACAAGCAGTCCTGTAGCGTGTTTACTTGTGTGTGATATCATGTGTGATACAAGCAGTCCTGTAGCGTGTTTACTTGTGTGTGACATCATGTGCGATACAAGCAGTCCTGCAGCGTGTTTACTTGTGTGTGATATCATGTGCGATACAAGCAGTCCTGCAGCGTGTTTACTTGTGTGTGATATCATGTGCGATACAAGCAGTCCTGCAGTGTGTTTACTTGTGTGTGACATCATGTGCGATACAAGCGGTCCTGCAGCATGTTTACTTGTGTGTGATATCATGTGCGATACAAGCGGTCCTGCAGCGTGTTTACTTGTGTGTGATATCATGTGCGATACAAGCAGTCCTGCAGCATGTTTACTTGTGTGTGACATCATGTGCGATACAAGCAGTCCTGCAGCGTGTTTACTTGTGTGTGATATCATGTGCGATACAAGCAGTCTTGTAGAGGGTTTAATTGTGTGTGATATCATGTGCGATACAAGCAGTCCTGCAGTGTGTTTACTTGTGTGTGACATCATGTGCGATACAAGCAGTCTTGTAGAGTGTTTAGTTGTGTGTGACATCATGTGCGATACAAGCAGTCCTGCAGCGTGTTTACTTGTGTGTGATATCATGTGCGATACAAGCAGTCTTGTAGAGTGTTTAATTGTGTGTGACATCATGTGCGATACAAGCAGTCTTGTAGAGGGTTTGGTTGTGTGTGACATCATGTGCGATACAAGCAGTCTTGTAGAGTGTTTAATTGTGTGTGACATCATGTGCGATACAAGCAGTCTTGTCGAGTGTTTAATTGTGTGTGACATCATGTGCGATACAAGCAGTCTTGTAGAGGGTTTGGTTGTGTGTGACATCATGTGTGATACAAGCAGTCTTGTAGAGGGTTTGGTTGTGTGTGATATCATGTGCGATACAAGCAGTCCTGCAGTGTGTTTACTTGTGTGTGACATCATGTGCGATACAAGCAGTCTTGTAGAGTGTTTAATTGTGTGTGACATCATGTGCGATACAAGCAGTCCTGCAGCGTGTTTACTTGTGTGTGATATCATGTGCGATACAAGCAGTCCTGCAGCGTGTTTACTTGTGTGTGATATCATGTGCGATACAAGCAGTCCTGCAGTGTGTTTACTTGTGTGTGACATCATGTGCGATACAAGCGGTCCTGCAGCATGTTTACTTGTGTGTGATATCATGTGCGATACAAGCGGTCCTGCAGCGTGTTTACTTGTGTGTGATATCATGTGCGATACAAGCAGTCCTGCAGCATGTTTACTTGTGTGTGACATCATGTGCGATACAAGCAGTCCTGCAGCGTGTTTACTTGTGTGTGATATCATGTGCGATACAAGCAGTCTTGTAGAGGGTTTAATTGTGTGTGATATCATGTGCGATACAAGCAGTCCTGCAGTGTGTTTACTTGTGTGTGACATCATGTGCGATACAAGCAGTCTTGTAGAGTGTTTAGTTGTGTGTGACATCATGTGCGATACAAGCAGTCCTGCAGCGTGTTTACTTGTGTGTGATATCATGTGCGATACAAGCAGTCTTGTAGAGTGTTTAATTGTGTGTGACATCATGTGCGATACAAGCAGTCTTGTAGAGGGTTTGGTTGTGTGTGACATCATGTGCGATACAAGCAGTCTTGTAGAGTGTTTAATTGTGTGTGACATCATGTGCGATACAAGCAGTCTTGTCGAGTGTTTAATTGTGTGTGACATCATGTGCGATACAAGCAGTCTTGTAGAGGGTTTGGTTGTGTGTGACATCATGTGTGATACAAGCAGTCTTGTAGAGGGTTTGGTTGTGTGTGATATCATGTGCGATACAAGCAGTCCTGCAGTGTGTTTACTTGTGTGTGACATCATGTGCGATACAAGCAGTCTTGTAGAGTGTTTAATTGTGTGTGACATCATGTGCGATACAAGCAGTCTTGTAGAGGGTTTGGTTGTGGCTGCAGTGTGGTCCCAGTACTGTCTCCTGTCTCCTGTCTCCTGTCTCTTGTCTCCTGCCTCCTGTTTCTTGTCTCTTGTCTCTTGTCTCCTGTCTCTTGTCTCTTGTCTCCTGTCTCCTGCCTCCTGTTTCTTGTCTCTTGTCTCTTGTCTCCTGTCTCTTGTCTTTTGTCTCCTGTCTCCTGTCTCCTGCCTCCTGTTTCTTGTCTCTTGTCTCTTGTCTCCTGTCTCTTGTCTCTTGTCTCCTGTCTCCTGCCTCCTGTTTCTTGTCTCTTGTCTCTTGTCTCCTGTCTCTTGTCTCTTGACTCCTGTCTCCTGCCTCCTGTCTCTTGTCTCCTGTCTCCTGTTTCTTGTCTCTTGTCTCCTGTCTCTTGTCTCTTGTCTCTTGTCTCTTGTCTCCTGTCTCCTGTCTCTTGTCTCTTGTCTCTTGTCTCCTGTCTCTTGTCTCCTGTCTCTTGTCTCCTGTTTCTTGTCTCTTGTCTCTTGTCTCCCGTCTCCCGTCTCCTGTCTCCTGTCTCTTGTCTCTTGTCTCTTGTCTCCTGTCTCTTGTCTCCTGTTTCTTGTCTCTTGTCTCTTGTCTCCTGTCTCCTGTCTCCTGGTTAGCTGATGGAGACACTTTTACGCGGCCTGCTGCTGCTGATGGATGCCATGGCGGCCCAGGCGGGGTTGAAGCCAGGCCGCTAACTGTTGTGTTGTGTTGTGTTATCATCACCTTCTCATACACCCTGCTGCTGCCTTCACTACCCACAATGCACCCTGGCAACTCCATCCTCACTACCCACAATGCACCCCGGCAACTCCATCCTCACTACCCACAATGCACCCCGGCAACTCCATCCTCACTACCCACAATGCACCCTGGCAACTCCATCCTCACTACCCACAATGCACCCCGGCAACTCCATCCTCACTACCCACAATGCACCCTGGCAACTCCATCCTCACTACCCACAATGCACCCTGGCAACTCCATCCTCACTACCCACAATGCACCCAGGCAACTCCATCCTCACTACCCACAATGCACCCTGGCAACTCCATCCTCACTACCCACAATGCACCCCGGCAACTCCATCCTCACTACCCACAATGCACCCTGGCAACTCCATCCTCACTACCCACAATGCACCCCGGCAACTCCATCCTCACTACCCACAATGCACCCTGGCAACTCCATCCTCACTACCCACAATGCACCCTGGCAACTCCATCCTCACTACCCACAATGCACCCTGGCAACTCCATCCTCACTACCCACAATGCACCCCGGCAACTCCATCCTCACTACCCACAATGCACCCCGGCAACTCCATCCTCACTACCCACAATGCACCCCGGCAACTCCATCCTCACTACCCACAATGCACCCCGGCAACTCCATCCTCACTACCCACAATGCACCCCGGCAACTCCATCCTCACTACCCACAATGCACCCTGGCAACTCCATCCTCACTACCCACAATGCACCCCGGCAACTCCATCCTCACTACCCACAATGCACCCTGGCAACTCCATCCTCACTACCCACAATGCACCCAGGCAACTCCATCCTCACTACCCACAATGCACCCTGGCAACTCCATCCTCACTACCCACAATGCACCCCGGCAACTCCATCCTCACTACCCACAATGCACCCTGGCAACTCCATCCTCACTACCCACAATGCACCCTGGCAACTCCATCCTCACTACCCACAATGCACCCCGGCAACTCCATCCTCACTACCCACAATGCACCCCGGCAACTCCATCCTCACTACCCACAATGCACCCTGGCAACTCCATCCTCACTACCCACAATGCACCCTGGCAACTCCATCCTCACTACCCACAATGCACCCCGGCAACTCCATCCTCACTACCCACAATGCACCCCGGCAACTCCATCCTCACTACCCACAATGCACCCCGGCAACTCCATCCTCACTACCCACAATGCACCCCGGCAACTCCATCCTCACTACCCACAATGCACCCCGGCAACTCCATCCTCACTACCCACAATGCACCCCGGCAACTCCATCCTCACTACCCACAATGCACCCCGGCAACTCCATCCTCACTACCCACAATGCACCCCGGCAACTCCATCCTCACTACCCACAATGCACCCTGGCAACTCCATCCTCACTACCCACAATGCACCCTGGCAACTCCATCCTCACTACCCACAATGCACCCTGGCAACTCCATCCTCACTACCCACAATGCACCCAGGCAACTCCATCCTCACTACCCACAATGCACCCTGGCAACTCCATCCTCACTACCCACAATGCACCCCGGCAACTCCATCCTCACTACCCACAATGCACCCCGGCAACTCCATCCTCACTACCCACAATGCACCCCGGCAACTCCATCCTCACTACCCACAATGCACCCTGGCAACTCCATCCTCACTACCCACAATGCACCCTGGCAACTCCATCCTCACTACCCACAATGCACCCTGGCAACTCCATCCTCACTACCCACAATGCACCCCGGCAACTCCATCCTCACTACCCACAATGCACCCCGGCAACTCCATCCTCACTACCCACAATGCACCCTGGCAACTCCATCCTCACTACCCACAATGCACCCTGGCAACTCCATCCTCACTACCCACAATGCACCCTGGCAACTCCATCCTCACTACCCACAATGCACCCTGGCAACTCCATCCTCACTACCCACAATGCACCCCGGCAACTCCATCCTCACTACCCACAATGCACCCCGGCAACTCCATCCTCACTACCCACAATGCACCCCGGCAACTCCATCCTCACTACCCACAATGCACCCCGGCAACTCCATCCTCACTACCCACAATGCACCCCGGCAACTCCATCCTCACTACCCACAATGCACCCCGGCAACTCCATCCTCACTACCCACAATGCACCCTGGCAACTCCATCCTCACTACCCACAATGCACCCTGGCAACTCCATCCTCACTACCCACAATGCACCCCGGCAACTCCATCCTCACTACCCACAATGCACCCCGGCAACTCCATCCTCACTACCCACAATGCACCCTGGCAACTCCATCCTCACTACCCACAATGCACCCTGGCAACTCCATCCTCACTACCCACAATGCACCCTGGCAACTCCATCCTCACTACCCACAATGCACCCTGGCAACTCCATCCTCACTACCCACAATGCACCCCGGCAACTCCATCCTCACTACCCACAATGCACCCCGGCAACTCCATCCTCACTACCCACAATGCACCCCGGCAACTCCATCCTCACTACCCACAATGCACCCCGGCAACTCCATCCTCACTACCCACAATGCACCCCGGCAACTCCATCCTCACTACCCACAATGCACCCCGGCAACTCCATCCTCACTACCCACAATGCACCCTGGCAACTCCATCCTCACTACCCACAATGCACCCTGGCAACTCCATCCTCACTACCCACAATGCACCCCGGCAACTCCATCCTCACTACCCACAGCGCACCCTGGCAACTCCATCCTCACTACCCACAATGCACCCCGGCAACTCCATCCTCACTACCCACAATGCACCCCGGCAACTCCATCCTCACTACCCACAATGCACCCCGGCAACTCCATCCTCACTACCCACAGCGCACCCTGGCAACTCCATCCTCACTACCCACAATGCACCCTGGCAACTCCATCCTCACTACCCACAATGCACCCCGGCAACTCCATCCTCACTACCCACAATGCACCCCGGCAACTCCATCCTCACTACCCACAATGCACCCTGGCAACTCCATCCTCACTACCCACAATGCACCCCGGCAACTCCATCCTCACTACCCACAATGCACCCTGGCAACTCCATCCTCACTACCCACAATGCACCCTGGCAACTCCATCCTCACTACCCACAATGCACCCCGGCAACTCCATCCTCACTACCCACAATGCACCCTGGCAACTCCATCCTCACTACCCACAATGCACCCCGGCAACTCCATCCTCACTACCCACAATGCACCCCGGCAACTCCATCCTCACTACCCACAATGCACCCTGGCAACTCCATCCTCACTACCCACAATGCACCCCGGCAACTCCATCCTCACTACCCACAATGCACCCTGGCAACTCCATCCTCACTACCCACAATGCACCCCGGCAACTCCATCCTCACTACCCACAATGCACCCCGGCAACTCCATCCTCACTACCCACAATGCACCCTGGCAACTCCATCCTCACTACCCACAATGCACCCCGGCAACTCCATCCTCACTACCCACAATGCACCCCGGCAACTCCATCCTCACTACCCACAATGCACCCTGGCAACTCCATCCTCACTACCCACAATGCACCCCGGCAACTCCATCCTCACTACCCACAATGCACCCTGGCAACTCCATCCTCACTACCCACAATGCACCCTGGCAACTCCATCCTCACTACCCACAATGCACCCCGGCAACTCCATCCTCACTACCCACAATGCACCCTGGCAGCCATTGTTAGATACTTGGACAAAAAGTAAAGTGGGCGTGTCCCCAAGCAAATGTTTCACTTCCTGTGACGAATAGACCCATTGATGGTTTCCATGGCAACACTGGAGTTATGTTGTTTGAGGTGGTGACTGACATTTGACAACTTCATCACCAGGTCAGCCAGCACGGAAACATTTCCTTTTTCTTTGGCTTTTTGCTGTGGAGAAACTGTGATGATAACCATAGAACTTGTCCTGGCTCATCACTGGCATCTGTATCTTGTTTATTTATGTTTTTGTACGGAAAATACTTTTGTTGTGAGGAATCTTTTTACTCCAGGACAAGAAAGTTTTAGTATATGTTTTGCTGATCCACCTCATCTCCTCAACTTTGATACAGCAGGCTAACATCTCAACAGCAGCTCAAATGTCTTCAAAGAAAAAAGAAGGTCAAACAAGTTAGATAAAAGGTCATATAAGTCAATAAAAGGCAAAATAAGGTGTCAAAAACAAGTTCAAAAAAGGTCAAACAAGGTAAATACAATGTAAAACAACAAATATAAAAGGTCAAATAAGTTTAAAAAAAAGGTAGAATAAAGCAAATAGAAAGTAAATAAAAGGTCAAAATATATTTTTTTAAAGTGTAAAATAAGTTAAATAAAAGTTAAAAGAAGTTAAAAAGACGGCAAATAAGGTGAATAGAAGTAGTGAATAAAAACTAAAAGGAGATCACAGGTAAACAAAAGTAAATACAAGGTAAAAAAATAATAATACTGAAGGTACAAGAAGTAAACACAAGGTCAAAGAAGGTAACATAAAGTAAATAAAAAGTAAGAGTAATAAATAATAGGTCAAATAAGATCAATCCAAGGTAAAAGATGGCAAATGAAAAATAAAAGGAAGTAAATAGAAGGTATAAAAAATGTAAATAGAAGGTATGTTAGTCCAAAAAGAGGGAAATTAGGTAAGTGACATAAAAAGGAAAGAATACAGAAGGTCAAATATATAAATATATTGTACATAAAAGGTCAAATAGAAGGTCAAATAATGTAAATATATTGTACATAAAAGGTCAAATAGAAGGTCAAATAATGTAAATAAAAGCCCAAAAAAGAATATCGAAGGAAGGTAAAATAAAAGACAATGGAGGTGATACAAGCAGATTACTTGTATCGCACGTGGTATCACACATTTTACATGCAAGCACATACCTCGATACATGGTTTATTTTTTGGCTGATTTCTGATATCCAAGTGGACTTAGGACACTTTGTGGAAGGAATATGAAATAAAATGAAAGTGAAATATGATACATGGATGATTACTATTATTGATATGGCATGTTGGACTGATACCGGAGGAATGTATCTCCTCTAGTGAGAAACTTGTCATGTGTTGGACTGATACTGATAGTGATACCGGAGGAGTGCATCACCTCCAGTGAGAAACTTGTCATGTGTTGGACTGATACTGATAGTGATAGTGATACCGGAGGAGTGTATCTCCTCCAGTGAGAAACTTGTCATGTGTTGTACTGATACTGATAGTGATAGTGATACTGGAGGAGTGTATCTCCTCTAGTGAGAAACTTGTCATGTGTTGTACTGATACTGATAGTGATAGTGATACTGGAGGAGTGTATCTCCTCTAGTGAGAAACTTGTCATGTGTTGTACTGATACTGATAGTGATAGTGATACCGGAGGAGTGTATCTCCTCCAGTGAGAAGCTGTCATGTGTTGTACTGATACTGATAGTGATAGTGATACTGGAGGAGTGTATCTCCTCTAGTGAGAAACTTGTCATGTGTTGTACTGATACTGATAGTGATACTGGAGGAGTGTATCTCCTCCAGTGAGAAGCTGTCATGTGTTGTACTGATACTGATACTGATAGTGATACCGGAGGAGTGCATCACCTCCAGTGAGAAACTTGTCATGTGTTGGACTGATACTGATAGTGATAGTGATACCGGAGGAGTGTATCTCCTCCAGTGAGAAACTTGTCATGTGTTGTACTGATACTGATAGTGATAGTGATACCGGAGGAGTGTATCTCCTCCAGTGAGAAGCTGTCATGTGTTGTACTGATACTGATAGTGATAGTGATACTGGAGGAGTGTATCTCCTCCAGTGAGAAGCTGTCATGTGTTGTACTGATACTGATAGTGATAGTGATACTGGAGGAGTGTATCTCCTCTAGTGAGAAACTTGTCATGTGTTGTACTGATACTGATAGTGATACTGGAGGAGTGTATCTCCTCCAGTGAGAAGCTGTCATGTGTTGGACTGATACTGATAGTGATAGTGATACCGGAGGAGTGTATCTCCTCCAGTGAGAAACTTGTCATGTGTTGTACTGATACTGATAGTGATAGTGATACCGGAGGAGTGTATCTCCTCCAGTGAGAAGCTGTCATGTGTTGTACTGATACTGATAGTGATAGTGATACTGGAGGAGTGTATCTCCTCCAGTGAGAAGCTGTCATGTGTTGGACTGATACTGATAGTGATAGTGATACCGGAGGAGTGTATCTCCTCCAGTGAGACACTTGTCATGTGTTGGACTGATACTGATAGTGATACTGGAGGAGTGTATCTCCTCCAGTGAGAAGTTGCATGTGTTGGACTGATACTGATAGTGATAGTGATACCGGACGAGTGTATCTCCTCCAGTGAGAAGCTGTCATGTGTTGGACTTATACTGAGAGTGAGAGTGATACTGGAAGAGTGCACCGCCTGTGATATCATGCTTCCAAACATGCTGACGCCCCACTTTTCATTTCCAGCACTTTTTAAGGAGATGGATTGGACTTTGGGGGCGGGGCATTAGAGTCACACCTAGTCCTGGCTCATCTCAAAGACCCCCCCCCCCCCTAATGCCCCCCTCCTCCTCCGCTGTGAATCACCCAGATGATGTGACTTTGCTGATAACACTCTCACTCTACTTTTTTTTCAACTCTGAAGTCTAAACTTCAACTTTATTACCCAGTTATCTTAACTCCCACACCTCCTCCTCCTCCTCCTCCTCCATGCAATCTCCCACACCACACCTCCTCCATGGTACATGCCACACCTCCTCCATGGTACATGCCACACCTCCTCCATGGTACATGCCACACCTCCTCCATGGTACATGCCACACCTCCTCCATGGTACATGCCACACCTCCTCCATGGTACATGCCACACCTCCTCCATGGTACATGCCCCACCTCCTCCATGGTACATGCCACACCTCCTCCATGGTACATGCCCCACCTCCTCCATGGTACATCCCACACCTCCTCCTCCTCCTCCTCCTCCTCCTCCATGCAATCTCCCACACCACACCTCCTCCATGGTACATGCCACACCTCCTCCATGGTACATGCCACACCTCCTCCATGGTACATGCCACACCTCCTCCATGGTACATGCCACACCTCCTCCATGGTACATGCCACACCTCCTTCATGGTACATGCCACACCTCCTCCATGGTACATGCCACACCTCCTCCATGGTACATGCCACACCTCCTTCATGGTACATGCCACACCTCCTCCATGGTACATGCCACACCTCCTCCATGGTACATGCCCCACCTCTTCCATGGTACATGCCACACCTCCTCCATGGTACATGCCCCACCGCTTCCATGGTACATGCCACACCTCCTCCATGGTACATGCCACACCTCCTCCATGGTACATGCCACACCTCCTCCATGGTACATGCCACACCTCCTCCATGGTACATGCCCCACCTCTTCCATGGTACATGCCACACCTCCTCCATGGTACATGCCCCACCTCCTCCATGGTACATGCCACACCTCCTCCATGGTACATGCCACACCTCCTCCATGGTACATGCCACACCTCCTCCATGGTACATGCCCCACCTCTTCCATGGTACATGCCACACCTCCTCCATGGTACATGCCACACCTCCTCCATGGTACATGCCACACCTCCTCCATGGTATATGCCACACCTCCTCCATGGTACATGCCCCACCTCTTCCATGGTACATGCCACACCTCCTCCATGGTACATGCCCCACCACACCTCCTCCATGGTACATGCCCCACCTCCTCCATGGTACATGCCACACCTCCTCCATGGTACATGCCACACCTCCTCCATGGTACATGCCCCACCTCTTCCATGGTACATGCCACACCTCCTCCATGGTACATGCCCCACCACACCTCCTCCATGGTACATGCCACACCTCCTCCATGGTACATGCCACACCTCCTCCATGGTACATGCCCCACCTCTTCCATGGTACATGCCACACCTCCTCCATGGTACATGCCCCACCTCCTCCATGGTACATGCCACACCTCCTCCATGGTACATGCCTCACCTCCTCCATGGTACATGCCACACCTCCTCCATGGTACATGCCCCACCTCTTCCATGGTACATGCCACACCTCCTCCATGGTACATGCCACACCTCCTCCATGGTACATGCCACACCTCCTCCATGGTACATGCCACACCTCCTCCATGGTACATGCCCCACCTCTTCCATGGTACATGCCACACCTCCTCCATGGTACATGCCCCACCACACCTCCTCCATGGTACATGCCCCACCTCCTCCATGGTACATGCCACACCTCCTCCATGGTACATGCCACACCTCCTCCATGGTACATGCCCCACCTCCTCCATGGTACATGCCACACCTCCTCCATGGTACATGCCACACCTCCTCCATGGTACATGCCCCACCTCCTCCATGGTACATGCCACACCTCCTCCATGGTACATGCCACACCTCTTCCATGGTACATGCCACACCTCCTCCATGGTACATGCCCCACCACACCTCCTCCATGGTACATGCCCCACCTCCTCCATGGTACATGCCCCACCTCCACCACACGGTGTGGAGGAGGCGGTGTTAACTTGCACTTCCTTAACTGTCATGCAGGTGGAAAATAAGTTGACTTTTCTTCTAATGAAATGGATTTAAATTCAATAAAATGAAGGTCAATTTCAATTCATTTAAATACATTTATTTAGATTGAATTGAAATGCATTTAATTACATTTATTTGAAATACATTTAAATAAATGTATTTTAAATACATGTAATTAAATGTATTTTGAATCAATTTAATTGAATTTATTCTAAATTAATTTATTTATTTTATTAGTTGGC